>NC_141829.1:13786931-14086931 GCF_982586985.1 Callionymus lyra
TATATTTTATGTTTTACTGCATCAGAATTTGTTGAAACTTATTATTTCATATCATTTTTTGTTTTTCAATTCCTACGTTGAAAGATTTCATTAGTTTATATTGAATTAGAAAATTTGATTTTCTTTTTTAAACATAAGAGTTTGATCTTCTGGTTCTAACTATTCAAAATAATTCAATATTAAGTATTTTAAATTCAATTTAAAAATGGTGTAATAGTGTCATAAGTTTAACTATTTATTATATACCAATATTTATACTTTCTATTGAATTTAAAAGACTATAAATTAAAAAATATTGGATTTTTAAAATTTAAATATAATTTATTTGTCTTGTTCTAGTTAGATAATCAAACTAAAAATATATAAAATAAGAGATTTTCTTTGATTAAAATAAAATATATACAATAAATAAAAATCAACCTTTTACTAAATAAATTGTTGAATTAAATTACTTGAAAAATTCAATTTAATGCTTTAAAAACAACATTTCAATAAAAAAAAAAAATTCAACATTTAACCATATAATATTTAAAAGAAATTAAATATTTATTCTCTGAAAATTTAACTCAAAACATAATACAACAGATTTCTATATATTTTGCTTCATCAAAATCAGGAAAAAAAACAACTATAAGCGACTTATAAACATCATTTTAATTTTTAATCTTTTCAAATAAACACATCAATATTTTCAAGTTATTCTTGTGAACAGATTTTATTTCTTTTTAACTTTGAATCTCAATGAGTTTTCTGGACTCGTGCCAGAGGGAGTTGGTGGGAGGTTCGAGTCAGAGGTCAGAGGTCAGAGCAACAAGCACTGACACAAGAACACAAATGTAAACACACGGAGATGAACCACTGACTCATGGTTGCCACGGTAACTTGTTTCACTGTTAGAGTAAACTGAACGTCTGTGGAATCTTTCGTGTTACAAATCAAAACTTTACTGTGTATTAGTGAGACTGAGGACGAGAGGATACAGTCGACTCTAGCAGCTTTTAAAGCTAATGTTTGGACATATATCAGTGACATCACAACACTTTTACAATTTTACATTTGAAATGTTGACGCTTTATTTTTTTTAAATTGATTTAATTAAATAATTTGTACATTCAATCACTCATTTTTATTATTATTAAATTTGAAAACATATATTTAAAATTAAATAATATTTTTTACACCTAGAGATTGATATTTTAATTAAATAATTCTGAAATATATTTTCAAAATTGAATTAAATGCAAAACATAGAGATACTACTAGAAAACCAACATTTGTATATTGAATTAAAAAGGCTACAAATTACAAAATGTTGAATTAAAAGTTTTGGGAATTAGAAAGTAAATGTTTAAAAAAAGAGTTAATTAATTTTGAAAAATCAAACTGTTCAATATCAAATGATTCAAAACAAAATATCTCAATATTTAAACAACATTTTAAATATTACATTTAAACGGCTACGATTTGAAATATATTGAATATAGAAAATTTATTTTTTTCAAATATTGTAATATCAATGTATGTGTATAGAAAAAATAATTAAAAAACAATTAATTCATTTTCATCACTAAAGAAATCCACCTTTCAATACACCATTATTAAATAATTAAATACATATAAAAACAACCTTCCATGTAGAAATTATTGAATTAAATAATAATAATTTAATGCTTAAATAAAACAACATTTAATATCCTGATGTCACTGAAATACTCACATATGATGAATATATTATAATACTCTGAACATCCTGATGAAGATGGAGTTTTGCCGACTCAGCATCAAACCTGACCAAGCGTTGTGTAAGAACCTGTGTCTGATGATTGACAGCACAGGCGAGAGAGAGACAGATGTTTCAACATCTGGATCAGAGTGACGTCTCCTCCTTCAACGACTTCTCTGCTGCTCGTTTCAATCACTCCTTCATCTGTGACCGACAACTGTGTCGCGCTGACGGAACCAACGCTGGTCCGAGTCCAAGAGAGTCCAGAAGATCATGAAGATCTCAGTGTGAGGCGAGAATTCTGTCTCTCGCCTCCGTGAGTGTGAAGGTCACGGAGGTCACTGAGGTCACTGAGGTCAGAGACTCTTCTGAAGGTGTTTATGCGTTTCTTAAACTACGAGCTTTTGTTTCGTACATGTTTACGTTTTCAATTGAAAAGGTTGAAGGAAAAACATAGTTGAGACTCAAATAAATGAATTTGAACTTTTTGTGTTTTTTATTTATTTAATTTAATTCAACAATTTATATGTAAATCAAAAATGTAATTACTTTTTTGGAATCATTTTTTATATTGGGAATCTAAATTTGTTTTTTGGAATAACTCAATTCAATAGTTAATTTATTCAACATTTTAATTACTTCTTTGGGGAATAATTCAATTTAATCATTTTTATCTGGTCAATTTTAATTTGTCTTTTTTTAATAATTAAAGGAAATAATGTAATTTAAAAATGTAATTACTTTTTCAATTTAAAATGTATATATTAGTAATTTAAATTAGCTTTTTGGAATAAATAAATTTGAGCATTTATATATTTCAATCGTTTTTTTTATTTAAGTAGAAAAAAATGTTTTGAAGTTGTTTATTCTTGAATTGAAGTAACAAAAGTTTAAAAGTCCTTTTTGGTTGTTTTTTTTTATTGAAAATATATATAAATATATTTGAAGTAGTTGAATCATAACAATTTTATTTAATCTATTTATTTGGAATTTTTAGATGTTTTTTGGAATAAGCTAATGTAAAAAAAATTAAAGCGACATTTTCTTTAAATAATGAAGAAACACATGTTCCTTCATTTTTAACCGGATGAACATGTTTGTGCTTTTATTTTGAAACTGACATTAATATAACTCTAGGTGTCTTTGTTCACCTTTAGCTCGTTTCCTTCATCAAAAGAGTTTTTTAAATGAAGTAAACTTCAGTCAATCCACCAGAACAGACGTCATGACTACGAGTGACTCACCTTCACGTTGGGTGTGTAGAGGTTCCTGAGAGACGCCAGCGCAGCAGAAAGACCGTCGGCGCTGCAGCTGATCCACAACACCTGCAGGACGCTGGACGAGACCCCGGTCCTCTTGCTCAGACCCTGAAGCACACGTGACGTCAGCAACAGGAACGAGAACTTCACATCCACGAGACCAGATGAAGAGGAGGAACCTTGAAGATGTGAGCCTTGAGGATGTGGTGACCCAGCTCCATGGTCTGCTGCCGGTTCAACTTCCCTTCCTGACGCGACAGCATGAAGGCCATGAGAGCGTGACCCGTCCTGGAGACAAGTTTGGACGTGAAGGACGTTTGTATCAGAACTCTTGGTTTAGATCTTTCCAAGAAAACTATTCTTTGACCAGAAGCTTCTTGAGCGCAACTGAAGCTTTGAACCATCGAGTGAAAGAACAGAAGCTTTTCAGTGTCGTCACAATATTGGATCATTTAACATTTTAAATGTTGAAACTTTTGTTTTGAAATGTTTTTTTCAGCATTGAATTGATTTTCTGATTAATTAAATTAAATTCAAATATTTTCAAAACAAATAAAAAACATTTTTTACACATAGAGATGTGTATAAATATTCCACTAACTAAAAAATACATTTAGTAAATTCAATATATTTTTATTCGTAGCCTTTTAAATTAAATATTGTCTGGTGTCACTATTAACATTTTTATATTGAATTTAAAATTGTTGAATTTTGAAAAAATATTTTTGAATTATTAGAATTAGAATATCAAAGTCTGTGTGTAAAAGTATATATACGATGTATATATATATTTATACACACAGTGTATATATGTATATAAATATATGTTTTTATTTTACTAAAATTATTAAATAATTCAATAAAAACAAACCCAACCCTTCAATATAAAATAATTTAAAACTAATTTTCCAAAACGAATTTAAATGGTCAATATGTAAATTATTGCATTAAATAAAATATAATAAATCGGATTTCTAGTTTGTAATTATTAAAAGAAAAAGGAATTGAAAAGTTCAATATATTTGTCATTTATTTTAATTATTCCCAAAAAATCTGTTCAAATTTTCAATATAGAAATTATAAAATTATTCAATTTTTTTTTTAATTTAAATGTTCAATTTATATTTAATTTTAATCATTCCAAAAAAAAACAACAATTTAAATGTTCAATATACATTTTTCAAAATGTCTATTATTCCCCAAAAAAAAGTTTCAATATATATGATTGTATTCAATTATTTTAAAAAACAAACAAACAACTTTTCCATGTATAAATGATTGAATTATTAAAACAACATAGGAAAGGTTCAATATTGTGACTAAGGTTGGAACACGACTCACATAATGAAGAGCTTCATTAAAACACATGAAGAGCTTCATTAAAACACATGAAGAGCTTCATTAAAACACATGAAGAGCTTCATTAAAACACATGAAGAGCTTCATTAAAACACATGAAGAGCTTCATTAAAACACACCAAGAGCTTCATTAAAACACAAATGCATGATCGATGATCACTGATTGGATAACATTTCTCGTCCTTCACGGACACTTTTTGTCAGCTGGTGGATCCTCAAAAACCTTTTCCTACTTCTTTTTTTTAACTATGAGTTTGAGGCGCTGGACGACTGGAATATGAATGTTCCTGCAGGAGAGCAGGAGGAGAAGAACTGATATCACTGGAATAAGTATGAATGGCTGCAGGAAGAAGCTGCTGAATCACAATCAACACCAGACATTTTTATTTATTTATTTTAATATTTATATTTACCAAACTGTCTTTGACAGCAAGCATCAAATTCTCATCTATTTAATTTACTTCAAACTCAACTGTTATTTACTGAATAAATAAGTTTGTTCCTCATTTTATCTTCAACACTGAAATCTTTATTTGTCATAATAACATGTTCATCTACTTTGATTATATAAAAATAAAAATACTGAAAACAAGCGTGAAGTCAGATTCTTAACCCGTCAGTGAAGAGTCACTAAGCAGCTTGTATCGGCAAGAATCTAGCGATCACCATATATTGTGATACTGTAGTAACAAGTATGTATTTGTAGTATAAAATTTAAAAAAAATTAAAAGCATCGACCCTTAAGTAGAGGTGTGTATCGTCAAGAATTGCTACGAATCATCATACAGGAGCAAGAATATTCTATTAAGATACTATAGAAACAAGGGTATATTTGTAGTATTGTCGAGTACTTGACTCTGTTGTTGCAGTATTTACAGACCACATGACTCTTGATGAAGTCATAACTGTTTTCATTTGTTTTTGAAACCAAAATATGGCCGAACGTCAGCTTTAAAACTGCTGGAGCTGACTGTATCCTCTTGTCCTCAGTCATCGCCGGGATCTCACAGGATTTCATTGTTTTCATTTTAGCAACGGAAGCCATCTAGTGGTCAGAAGTTTAACAAAATTGCTGTCAATATTTGCATGTTAATAGTAATTAAAAAAACGAATTATTTGTATTAACAAACACTTGTATATATATACATATATATATGAATAAAGTGTAAAGATATATATATATATATACATATATATGAATAAAGTGTAAATATATATATATAAAGTCTCTATCGTTTCCAAATTTCTTTTAATCTTCTTTTTTATTTTATTAGTGTCTTCAGAATCAGAAACAAACGTTTTTCTCTAGTTATTTAAAATAAACCTTTATTTCTTGTGTTTTTTATTGTAATAACTCTTTTTTTTTTTAGTCTACAATTGTTTCCCAAAGAAACCTTCTATCTTCCTCTAAAAAGGGGTGTCAAACCGGTCCAGAAAAGGGCCGAGACGGTGCAGGTTTTTGTTCCAACCAGTCGAGGCACACGAGTTAACGAATCAGGCGTCGGCTTAAACGAGCAACACTTGACTATTAATGATTGATTTCTGTCTTCAGACGCCTGATTGGTTCAACTATAATGTGCTTGACTGGTTGGATCCAAAACCTGCACTGGCTCGGCCCTTTTCTGGACCAGTTTGACACCAGGTGTGATGATCTTCCTGTCCATCAAAGCGTACCTGGGGTCGCACAGGAAGTCGGTGCTCTCTCCGTCCGCTCGCCACACCAGCCACTCCCTGAAGGACGGGTGGCAGAACATGCGCGTCTTGTCGCGCCGCCGGACCAGGAAGCAGGACAGCAGCTCCATGCGCTGCTGGAAGTCGTCCCAGGACAGCTCGCCCGTCACGTGGCCGGCGTTGATGGCGCCGAACACCTGCTCGTCCGTCATGGGGTGCAGCGACGCCAGCGCCACGTTGAGGATGGGCAGCGAGCGCTCGAAGGCCGAGGTGGTCATGAACTTCATGTTGCACTGCAGCTGGTACAGCTCGGCCAGGGACACCGGCACCACCTTGTAGCCGGCGCTCTTGATCACCAGGTGGCCTCGGTCCAGCAGGTCCAGCGTCAGCTTCAGGTACAGGTAGGAGCCCTGGCTGCGGGAGACCAGGTGAGCGCTCAGCTTGGCCACGGTCACCGGGTCGGCCTTCCCGTTCAGGCTGATGTTGCTCAGGATCTCGCCGCTGCTGCCGACCCGGTACTGGATGTAGCTGCTGAGGTCGCCGCTGATCTCCGGCCGAGCCTCCAAGTCGTCCAGAGAGATCGTGGAGAACGGCAGCAGACTCGTGATCTCCTGGACACACACACACACACACACACACACACGCACACACACACACACACGCAAACACACAAACACACAAACACACAAACACACACACGGGTGTTGACTGGCTTTGTTATGCATGAGGTTATGAGAAACATTTTCTTCTAGTGACTCATAGCTGCAGCCTTGAAGTATTAAAATACAACAGAGCTCCACAGAGTAATATAAGAAGCCTCGCAAAGTAATACTATAAATTCTTGCCAGGTAATACTACAGAGTCCAGCAGAGTAATATAATAAGCCTCAGGAAGAAATACTGCAAATTCTTGCAAGGTAATACAACAGAGTCCAGCGGAGTAATATAAGAAGCCTCGAAAATAAATACTACAAATTCTTGCAAGGTAATACTACAGAGTCCAGCGGAGAAATATAAGTAGCCTTGGAAGTAATACTACAAATTCTTGCAAGGTACTACAGAGTCCTGCATAGTAATTTAAGAAGCCTCACAAAGTAATACTACAAATTCTTGCAAGGTAATACTACAGAGCAAAGTAATAATCCAGAGTTCCGGGGAGTAATACTACAGAGCAAAGTAATAATCCAGAGCTCAGGGGAATAATACTACGAAGCCTCGGGGAGTAATATTACAAAGCTTACAAAAGTAATAATACCACAAAGATTGGTAAAATAATACTGAAAAGCCTCGCAAAACAATACTCAAAAGCCTCTCGGAGTAATACTACAGAGGTTCACAGAGTAATACTACAGAAGTTTGTGGAGTAATACTACAAAGCCTCGCAGAGTAAAACTGCAAATCCTCCAGAGTAATACTACGAAGCCTCACAGAGTAATACTACGAAGCCTCACAGAGTTATACTACAAGGTTCACAGAGTAATACTACAGAACTTTGCGGGTTAATACTAAACGGTTTGCAGAGTAATAATACTTTAGTCTGCGGGCTAATACTACAAGGTTAGCAGAGTAATACTAAGGAGGTTTGCCAAGTAATATTCCGGAGCCTGGTGACGCGACTCCATAGCTTTCCAAATTCGTACTAAAACATTTTGACAGATTTAAATTTATGTACATCATTAAATTGGTTCAAGGTCAGTAAGTACACACGGAAGTAATACAGAAGACACAGTATTATAAGAAGCACTTTTCATTTTTCAGAAAATTCAAGGATTCTTAATGTGCAAAAATAATAAGAACTTTACTTTCAAAGAACTTCCTCACAGCTCGCATTTTGTTCAAAACCTCTTTTTTTGAAAATTAAAATATATATATACTGTATATATATAAACGCCTGTTGATGGTGTGAAGGTCATTGTAGGTCAAACTTCATTGGTGTTGAAGCTCTAGCGGCCGCAGAACTTCACTTTTATCCTCCAGACGTGATATTTAAGTCAATGGGTGTTTTATTAAATCTCTACATTTTCCCCTGATACTGATCATTTTTAAACATTATTTTTTAAATCATATTTTATTTTGTGAGGAAATCATTGGCCAGATCTCGGGGCGTATTGCGTTATGAAGGAAGAAAGCTGGAGAAAGACACTGAAGAAAGAGGGTGAGAATAAAAGGAGGGAGGAGGTGAAAGAGGGAGACGTGAGCAGAAGTAAAGAACGGCTCACATTTCAATCTGCGTCCCGGAGGGTTTGAGAATCAATGCAGCGTAATCCTGGAGCAGAAACATCTCTCAGTGATAACAATCTCTCTCTGGACCAGAGTGAGGAACATGTTTGGAGTCTTTATGGATTATTGATCCTTCACTGTGTCAACATTGATCACAGAAACACATAAAGAAACTATGTGGAAAAAAATGATCATCCATTTTTTAAATATTTAACATGATTTCAATTATTCAACTAAAAAACTAACAAACCCTTTCAGAGTTGTATTCTTCCTTTCTCTCCTTATATACATTCGTCGGATTTAGTGTCGCCTAGTTTTCCGTCTTTCTCTGCACATTATTTTTAGGTTGAGCCGTTACGCCTCCTGCTACAGCGCCTCCTGGAGGCCGTTAACTCGTGAATATAAACGGTCGATCACCTGCATCGAAGCCTCTGGATTTAATATGCAACTATATCAGGGAATATTAAATGGCTACAATTTTAAATGTTTTTGTTTTTATGCATTTAATTATTTTAGAAATAATTGAATTAAGTAAAGTGTACATTGAAAGTTTTTTATTTTAAAATCGAGCTTGAAATTCTAATTCCAATAAATAAATAAATACATTTTCCTAATTTAATATTTTCAAATTGTATCCTTTTAAATTCAACATAAATAAGATTAAACTTTTATACCAACATTTTTACATAACAATTTTAAAATGCTTAAAATGAAAAAGTATTGAATTTTGGATTATTGGAAATATATCAAACTCATTAAACTATATGGAAAAAAATATCATTCACTTGAAAAGTATTCAATATGATTTTAAAAATTAAATTATAAAAATGATGAATAAACCAATCATTGACTTAAACTGTTAAATAAGAACAGATTCAACCTTTCAATACAAAAGTTATTTAATTTAATTATATAGAATATATAATTTATGCTTAAAAATGACAACATTTCAATAAAAAACATTCACTATTTTAGTAGTGCTGAAATACTGCCATACAATGGTTAAAAAAAAAAGTTGTTTATATGTAATTATTGGATTCAAATGTATAATTATTTGAATCCATATTTAAAGTCAAGTCTCATCAATTCATAACTTTGAATAAACATGTTATTTTCTACCGTTTATTCCGTGATTCTGACTAAAAACGAAAGTGATTAAAGTCAACTTGAAATGTATGAATAATAAATGCTGAGCTCGAGTCGTTTCTGTTCAGCCGAGTGTCTCCGTCTCCAGACTTTAAGAGACTAACTTGTCTCTTCTCGTCACGCCGCCTCGACTCGCGGGTCACTCCGGCTCCCTCGTGAATGATCCCGGTTACACTAAAATGAACTCGCCGGAGACCGCGAGCGCGACAAGGACGAGAGACCTTTCGCACACTTGTCAGCGACGCTTGAAGAGGAGTGAGAGTGGAAAGAACCTCTCAGAGATAATTATCCATTTTTCCATCAGTCTGAGCAAAAAGTTCCTCCTAAAAAGAATCACATTATCTGGCGAGTCTCAGGCGAGGGAAATGAAACACCGCCGCACACGTCACTTGTTTTTACTGTCGAATATTTCTGCAGCTTCAGGACAGAAAACCACAGAATCTGAGTCGAACATTCCAGTCGCGGTCGAGAAGATTTTGGTTCATCATCGAATGTCGACGTATGTTTATTGAGGACAATAACCAAGTATAATCGTCTGCAATACGTCCACAGTCTCCAGTGAGCGAACCCGATTTAAAAAAGCTATATTTTAAGGTTTTTCAACAATAGAAAATGAAAATACTTTTAGTTAGAAAGCGAAAGTTCACCTGTTTTTTAAGCATTGACTATTCTTTAAAGAATTACATTTTATAACTTGTATATTAAAAGTTAAAAAAAAAGAAAAAAAAAAACGCATATAAGTATAATCATGTAAGTATCATATAAGTGAATATTTTATTTTTTACACAAAGAGTTGAGATTCCAATAATTCAATGTAATTTTATTGCTAGCATTTAAAATTCTATTGTAATGTTGGCATTAGAAATACTACAGACATAACGGGAGAATATCGTTTAAGGCGATACATCGCAATACTCTTTTTCACAATACTGTCAATCAATTTCCTTTCCTATTTCCTTCGTATCATATTTTATTGTTTACCATGGGTATTTAATGGTTGACGGTTCTATATAGTATTTTTAAAAGAAAATAATTAATTTTTTTATTTACATTACATGTATGTAAGTTTGTTCATTTCATCTTTCACAGCTAAGGAAACAATGAAATCCTGTGAGGTCCTGTAGCTGACTGGGGACGAGAGGATACAGTGGACTCCAGCAAACTGATATTTTTGAAATATTTTGGTTTCAAAACTAATGGAAGCAGAATAAAATATAGAGTAAATCAAACCCCATCTGAACTTGATAAGAGCAAAGAAAAAAAAGGTTTGATTTAGTTAGAAAACTAGATGAAAAGTCATTTCAAGTCAAGAATAAGAAATTGTAAGAAATTATTTGTACAGTATATTATATACAGCTTAATATCTTAAGTTTTCTTTTAACATACAGTGCCAATAATCAACAGCACTTTTTGGCTTTAAAATTGTGTTTTATTTTATTTAAACATTTCGTTCCCTTATTGTTTATTTTTTATAAGATTTGTTCATTTTTCGGTAACTATTTAACATCCGACCACTATATGGCAGCAGTTTTTACACCTTCCACAGCTTAAGAAACAAGGAAATCCAGCAAGATCTCAACAATGACTGAGGACGAGAGGATACAGTCGACTCCAGCAGCTTTTAAAGCTGACGTTTGGACATATTTTGGTTTAAAAACAAATGAAAGCAGTTACGAATATATCAAGAGTCATGTGGTCTGTAAATTTTGCAACACCAGAGTACCCAACAATACTACACATATATACTTGTTCCAACAGTATCACAATATATCGCAATGTATCTTACCGTTGCTCCTGTTTCAACAATAGATAGAAATTATTGAATGTAATTAAATGATTAAAAAACGACATTTTAATGAAATAATTCAGTTTTACCATTTAAAATAAATCAAATAATTCAACATTCCTATAATAATCTTCGGAATAGATGTGTTGAAAAACTTCCACACATACTGATAAGTCAAGTTTAAACTAACTCCAGCAGCATCTATAAGATCTATGAAAGTTCTCACCAACAAGCCGACGCGCACGGTGACCACCATCTTCAGCCAGGGCGGGAACTTGGTGATAATCTTGGTGATGAACGACGCGATCGTGTCCCCGTAGTCCGGCTTGTGGAACTCGGCCTCGTTCAGTCCGTCCACCAAGATGATGAGATCCTCCTCCGTGATCTTTCGCTCTGGAAAAAAAAAACACACGGTGGAGGATAAACGTTTGATCCTCTCCACGGGGGGTCGGATCGCGCTCACCTTTGCGCAGGTTGGTCAGAGGCTCCAGGACGCCCCTCCTGAAGGCGGCCATGGGGTCCTGGACGCAGGAGCGCAGACTCAGCATGCTCTGCAGGTGCGGCTCTTTGAGGAGGAGCTCTCGATACGCACTCAGCTGGTGAGCTCTGCACAGCAGGGCCGAGATACTGTGCACGAACTCAGGCACCAGGCAGGTGTAGGTGTTGTCGGCCTGGCAGTAGTGGTACGCCACCACCTGGACCACAAGGGAAGGAGAGTAAATAAATGAAGTTCATCAGGAACTGCAAAAACGAAAGAAAAAACTTTCAGAGGTTAAATGTCCTCGCTTCTCTTCTCAGGAGAATATAGATAATTATGGATTAATAACAAATATGTGGTTGTGTAGTCAACACAAAATGATTCTTTAGTTAGAGACAAATACTTTTAAAACGTACTTAAACATAGTCCAAAGATGTGTCCCTAATCGCGCACTTCTGCACTTACACTTTATATTTTGAGTACACAAGTGAATCCACAATGAGCGGAAATGTATTGCGCAATGAGCACTCAATTGGCCAGAAAAGTGAGTGTGGATCGATTGACACTTTCCACACTTAACAGCCGCCATTTTAGTGACGTAGATGACGCTAAAACGGAAGCTACGTCGACGCATCTTCGGAGCAGATACCGATGGAAATGTCTTGAGAAAACACTAATTTTTTTTTTACCAAAAAACAACAATAAAAACAAAAAGAAACACAACTTAATAACTTGTTTCAAGTAAAAAAGCTGTCGATTTATGGTAAGTGTGTAGCGGCAGCGTTTGATTTGAGACAGTACTACCCTGTCGGAATAAGTGCACTGTCTTGTAAAGTGTACTGTGAAGCAGTGCACTTAGAGAAGTGCGCGATTTTGAGACCCAGCACGAATCTTGGATAATTGTTTTTTCTTTTAAAGTTAATTTTTCCTCAAAATAATGCTGGCAGAACAAAACAGAGACAAAGGCTGTTAAAATAACAATTTTATCACAAGTTTGTTTCTGCCACTATTTCAGAAGTACTAGGGTGAAACGGAAAATATACTCATCCCTAAATGGCACCATTAACAAAAAAAAACGTCTACCAATATACGAGTTCTCCTTTAAATGATTGAACTCTTGCTCTCTTGAAGAAGTGTTATCTATCTATCTATCTATCCATCCATCCATCCATCCATCCATCCATCCATCCATCTAGACAATATGTTGATGCTACTTTGTTAAAATAACTTGTTGGGCTAACCTTGGCTAAATTAAAGTTTGACTCATGAATACTACAAATCAATCAAGTGCAAGTATCTTGTACTCCATCGAGGGAAAGATGAATTGATAGAATGACATTCTTGATGATGAGTGGTTAAAAAAAAAAGAGAGCTGAGCTGAGAGACACAATTATTGTAGCTTTGAGTAAAAGCCAGAAGAACAAGACCGTAAATAAAACCAGTTGGATTTTATCACTTTTCGGGAAGAGCCAAGTCATTATTGAGAGGATTTTATCTCTCAGGAGAAAAGAATGATGTGAAAGGAAGTGTATCAGTGACTTCAGATTATTAAATTAGATGGTTTTGATTTTTTCATTAAAAAAACGGATTCTTTTTTAAATAAATGCATTTATTTACACATACAGTTTGATAATCTCATTCCAATAATTCAAAAATACTTGATCTTAATTCTATATCTCTTCATTTGCAGGCTTTTAAATTCAATTCAAAAAATGTTGCTAATATACTGTAGTTCCACCATTTCCATATTAAATTAAAAAGGCTGTGAATATAAAAAACATTTAATTTACACAATCTACTTTAGAATCGAAATATCAAACTCTAAGAGTAAAAATAATCTTAAAATTTGAGGGATTTTTTACTGTTTTAATAAATTATTAAAAATCAATTTAACCTTTTAATACAAGAATTTTGTCATTCAATTGTTTAGAAAAAGAAAATTAACGAAATTTGTTCTAAAAAAGTTTGGACATTTGAATTAAATTCACTATTCAATTTTTATATGGCGCTGATTTACTTCCATGGGTTTCTCTGAGCCTTCTTAGTTAAAATGTTTTAAATATTTATTTAAAAAAAGACGACGTTAAGTAAACATTTTAACATAAAAATATATTAAACTGCATTATTTTTGCTCGTGTGTGTCCGTGAATGAAGTCAAACAGCCACATATTCAGCACATTTTGGTGGACAACGGATGTGAAAAAACCTTTCATTGACTGCGGCTCAGGTGCTGCAGCTGTAAAGACTGAGGAAAAGGGCAGAAGGAAAGAGAAAAGTCTCTGGAGACATCGGGTTCTGTTCTAATTACAGTCGGTCTGACACACTTGCAGGAGGCGGAGCAAGTGACCTGCTCCTCTGCGGACTTTAACTCTGCGGCTGAAACCTTTAAAAACCCTCTCGGGGACGAAGAATCTTGACGCTGGGCGCAGAGTTTATCATGACAAGGTGATGAATTAACTTCATTTTTTTTACTCGTGCAGCGTCCATGAATCTGAGTCTTAACACGAGTGTTTACGATTCGTCGTCGCTCGGGAGGACAATAGTTTATTTAAACACGCCGCGTAATAAAATCCTTCTTCTCCAGACGAGTTAACGGTGAGGTCATTTGTTTGGGACGACGTGTAAACGCTGGGAGGCGAATAAATCCAGTAGAGTCAACAGAATGAAAAGGAGGCTCTTCACTCGCAGTTTCATCCGAGGTCACAGAAGAAGACGAGGACAGAGAAGAAGACGAGGACAGAGAAGAAGACGAGGTCACAGTAGAAGACGAGGACAGAGAAGAAGACGAGGACAGAGAAGAAGACGAGGCCAGAGAAGAAGACGAGGACAGAGAAGAGGACGAGGACAGAGAAGAGGACGAGGTCACAGTAGAAGACGAGGAGAGAGAAGAAGACGAGGACAGAGAAGAAGACGAGGACAGAGAAGAGGACGAGGTCACAGTAGAAGACAAGGAGAGAGAAGAAGACGAGGACAGAGAAGAAGACGAGGACAGAGAAGAAGACGAGGACACAGAAGAAGACAAGGAGAGAGAAGAAGACGAGGACACAGAAGAAGACGAGGACAGAGAAGAAGACGAGGTCACAGTAGAAGACAAGGACAGAGAAGAAGACGAGGACAGAGAAGAAGACGAGGAGAGAGAAGAAGACGAGGACAGAGAAGAAGACGAGGACAGAGAAGAAGACGAGGACAGAGAAGAAGACGAGGACAGAGAAGAAGACGAGGTCACAGTAGAAGACGAGGACAGAGAAGAAGACGAGGACAGAGAAGAAGACGAGGACAGAGAAGAAGACGAGGACAGAGAAGAAGACGAGGTCACAGTAGAAGACGAGGACAGAGAAGAAGACGAGGACAGAGAAGAAGACGAGGACAGAGAAGAAGACGAAGACAGAGAAGAAGACGAGGACAGAGAAGAAGACGAGGACAGAGAAGAAGACGAGGACAGAGAAGAAGACGAGGACACAGAAGAAGACGAGGACAGAGAAGAAGACGATGTCACGGAAGAAGACGAGGACACAGAAGAAGACGAGGACACAGAAGAAGACGAGGACAGAAGAAGACGAGGTCACGGAAGAAGACGAGGACACAGAAGAAGACGAGGACACAGAAGAAGACGAGGACAGAAGAAGACGAGGTCACGGAAGAAGACGAGGACACAGAAGAAGACGAGGACAGAAGAAGACGAGGTCACGGAAGAAGACGAGGACACAGAAGAAGACGAGGACAGAAGAAGACGAGGTCACGGAAGAAGACGAGGACACAGAAGAAGACGAGGACAGAGAAGAAGACGAGGTCACGGAAGAAGACGAGGACACAGAAGAAGACGAGGACAGAGAAGAAGACGAGGACAGAGAAGAAGACGAGGACAGAGAAGAAGAGGAGGACAGAGAAGAAGACGAGGAGAGGGAAGAAGACGAGGACAGAGAAGAAGACGAGGACAGAGAAGAAGACGAGGAGAGAGAAGAAGACGAGGACAGAGAAGAAGACGAGGAGAGAGAAGAAGACGAGGACAGAGAAGAAGACGAGGACAGAGAAGAAGACGAGGACAGAGAAGAAGACGAGGACAGAGAAGAAGAGTTTGTCGTCGACAAGCATCACCATGACATTTAAAGATCTTTAAGACGACGGTCGATACTCTGGGTCGGAACTTGTTTCTCTGACTGATGTTGCAGCAGAAGATTCTCCACTGATTTTATTTTAAAGTTAATAAACGTCCATAAATCCTTGTGGAGAGAACTGGAAACACACCTGACCCCTAGGTGACCCCCGGGTGACCCCAGGGTGACCCCAGGGTGACCCCCCGGCTGACACTGACAACTGCTGAATCAGCACTTTATCATTTCATGAAACGCTTGATTGATCAATTATCTGAGGTTGATTCATAACTCCACGAGTCATCTTTTGTTCTGTCATAGACTGGGTAGCTTTCCAGGGTGTCCCCCACGCCAATAAGGGACTAAGAGGAAAAGTTGACCTTGAATATTAAAATATAATTAATTTTATCATATGATTTTTCAGTCATTTTGTATTTATTTATTAAAAGGTTAAATTCGTTTTTATTAAATAATTGAATTCAATAATTTGCAAAGGTTGCATTTTTTTAAATCATTGAATAAAAAAAACAACTAATTATTCCTAAAACCTTTTTTTTGGTTTAACATGTAGACTTTGACATTCATATTCCAATCATTTAAAACTTTTTTTTTCTAAATTCAATTTTCATGACGATGTAAGACAACAAACCACCTAAAGAAAATGATTCTTATTGTTTATTTTATATATTATTTGGCACTATGTCGTGCATAAAACTTGTTATTATAGTTGCACTTTAATTACTTTATTCATAAATATTCAACTTGTGGTTCTTTTCGTATCATTTAGTACTTTCTAAGGTTCATTTTGCTTGTTAATATATGAAAAAAATCCCTTTATTTCAGTTTTCTATCTTTTTGGTGTTTAAAATGGTATTGAGTATTAAATATTTTCAAGAGTATCAAGTGGAAAATGTATTATCGTGACAAACCTACAGGGACAACCGTTGAAAATGTCAGATTCCATTGAAACTTGTATACAAAAACAAACATACCATTTCACTTAAAACTGATATTGCAGGTAAAAAAAAAGAAGATTTTTCTCATATTTTCACTGCAGTGCGAAGATACTTCCTGCATTAAACATGAAACTATCTCCTGGTCTGGACGTTAGCTGAACTCCAAGATAAACAGCAGAGACGTCACTGGAAGGACAGACGAGTGTGAGGTGATCTCACCGCTGCCTCCATATTTCATCGCCTCAATATCCCACAAATGACCACAAATCATATCTTAGCGCTCGTGGACATAAATCACGCCCGGGGCGTAACAACTTTACGGCTCGCATCTCATACATAGTAAAAGTGCTTTCGGGGCGACAGCGGCTTCCTCCGTAATGAGGGGCGGACTATTAATGACCGGCTCACACCGGGGGGATTAAAGCCGACCAGTGCGTCGACCGCCAGAGTGTGTGAATGATAAACACTTTTATTACGCCTCGTGTCGCGCTCAACCTCTTTTTATTTGGGTTTGTACAAACATAAAAATGCCAGAGATGTGAACACGACTTTGTGTTGGTTATCATATAAAATACAAGTTTGGTTTAAGGACAGAATATTTCTAAGACGTGGAGGAAGACTATGAAAGTACATTAGTGCCATCAGAATATTGAACGGTTACATTTAACATTTGAAATGTAAGTGTTTTATTGAAAACTTTTTTAAGCATTGAAATATATAAAAAAAATTATAAATTAATTTAGCTTTTTCTATATTGGAAGGTTAAATTAGTTTTCATTCAATATTTTAATTCAATAAGTTGTATATTAAAAGTGATGGAATTATCAGTTTTTTTTAAAACAAATAGTATACATGAATACAATATATAATTAAATAATCTAATATTCTAGTAATAATTCAATTTTCTTTTTGCAATTCAATCCAATTGTTAGTTGGAAATTTAAATTCAATATTGTCAGGTTGGCTTTTTAATACCAACATTTTATTATTTATAGTATTTATTTATTTTAATTTGAAAGAATCTGAATGAAATAATATTGTAGTAATATATTGTTCAATTATTGTAATTATAATGTGTACAAAAAGTGTATTAATTAAAAAAAAAAAAGGTAAAGGTAAAATGTTTCTATTCAATTGTTAAAATAATAAATCCAACTCAACCTTTCTACAAATAAATTATTGAATTTAATTCAATAAAAAAATATGAAATGCTTAAAAATAAAACAAAGTTTCAATACAAAAAAAATTAAGATTTTAATTTGATAATTTATAATATAATTCAATGAAAGACAAGACGAGAAAAGATCGTTTTAAAAAATCAGTTTTTTTTTATCTAAAAAATGAAAAAAAGTGTCGTGACCACCAAGATATTTATCACTTAAATAGAATGTATTCACATTAAAACTAAATGTTATTGAATTTCAATTTTTATCAACAAATATTGGTCGTAATTCTTAATAAATGCGTTTTTTTAATTCCTTGTTTTTGAGCTAAAAACCTCGACAAACATGTGGTTTTTAGAAAAGTGTCAAGAGTTACAACATCATGGCAGCAGAGTGTCTGCGACGCACCTTCGCCGCCAGGCGTTTGACGGCCTCCTCCCTGCGCCTCTGGACCTCAGGCGTGGACGGACAGCTGCTGCTGCTGCGTAACGTGTTGCTGGCGCTGGACGGCGGCGTGGGTTGAGGAGGTTGACTGAGAGGAAGTTCTGAAACTCCACCTAACAGACAGAGACCGAGTCAAACCCCCGGTCGTCCCAGCGAGTAGAAGAAGAAGAAGAAAAACTCACTCTTAGGAGAGGCGCTCGGACTGTTGGACGCGATCTGTCTCATGCGTCCTCCGTGGCAGCTCAGCGCCACCAGGCGGGACACGATGGCCGTCTTCCCGTAGCCCACGCTGCCCGTCACCACGGCGCCCTGCTGCTGCGCCGCCGACTCGCCGGCGTTCAGGACGTCCTCCAGCTCCTGGAACAGCCAGTCCCGGCCCACGAAGACCGAGTCCATGGTGATGCTGGGAACCTCGAACAGCAGCGGTTTGAGCATGATGTCCACGGGTTTGTACGGCGAGAAACGAGCTGAGAGGAAACAACACAAAACCACTATTATTATTATTCAAAAGTCAACAAAGAAACCTTGTTTTTCCAGGATTTTTTTTTCCTTTGGTTATAAATGAGCAGAAATACAACTAGAGTTTCATCACCACGTCTGCCCGAAGGCAATCCTTTGTTTGTTGTTCAATTCACACTGAACTCTTTCAGAATATTTTATACCAGGAGACGCACACTTGCATTAAAAGAAGACAAATCTTAATTAAATTGCATTTATACTTAGAGGTGTGTATTGGCAAGAATATAGCAATACGTATCACAATACAATATATTACTATTTATTATTATATATAAAGAAAAAATCATGAAAACAAGCGACAAGTCAGATTCTTAACCAGTCAGTGACAAGTCACTAGCGGTGTGTATTGGAAAGAATCTAGCGATCACGATATACATATAGTGATACTGTAGGAACAAGTATATATTTGTAGTATTGTCGAGTACTTGACTCTGGTGTTGAAGAATTTACAGACCACATGACTCTTGACGAAGTCGTAACTGCTTTCATTTGAAACCAAAATATGTCCAAACATCAGCTTTAAAAGCTGCTGGAGTCGACTGTATCCTCTCGTCCTCAGTCATGGCCGGGATTTCATTGTTCGTTTAGCTGCGTAGGATGTAATGACTAGTGGTCGGAAGCTTAATTGCAACACAAAAATGAACAAAAGCTGCAAACATTTGAATGGTAATAGTAAATAAAAAATATAATGATTTAATTTTACACACACTTTATGAAAATATAAACCATAACAGAACAATGGTTAAAATATATGCTGTTAAATATCGATAGAGTATTGTGGGGGAAAAAAAAATATTGCGATTGTTTCTTAAAAGCCCTATTATAGTATAGTATATTATTATTCATTATTATATATAAAGACAAAATCATGAAAACAAGCGACAAATCAGATTCTTAACCTGTCAGTGACTAGTCACTAGCGGCGTGTATTGGGAAGAATCTAGCGATCACGATATACATATAGTGATACTGTAGGAACAAGTATATATTTGTAGTATTGTCGAGTACTTGACTCTGGTGTTGCAGAATTTACAGACCACATGACTCTTGACGAAGTGCTTTCATTTTAACATCAGCTTTAAAAGCTGCTGGAGCCGACTGTATCCTCTCGTCCTCAGTCATGGCCGGGATTTCATCGTTCGTTTAGCTGCGTAGGATGTAATGACTAGCGGTCGGAAGCTTAATTTCAACACAAAAATGAACAAAAGCTGCAAACATTTGAATGGTAATAGTAAATAAAAAATATAATGATTTAATTTTACACACACTTTATGAAAATATAAACCATAACAGAACAATGATGAAAATATATGCTGTTAAATATCAATCGAGTATCGTGGGGGAAAAAAATATTGCGATTGTTTCTTAAAAGCCCTATTATAGTATAGTATATTATTATTCATTATTATATATAAATACAAAATCATGAAAACAAGCGACAAGTCAGATTCTTAACCCGTAAGTGACTAGTCACTAGTGGCGTGTATTCAAAAGAATCTAGTGATCAAAATATATATAGTGATACTGTAGTAACAAGTATATATTTGTAATATTGTCGAGTACTTGACTCTGGTGTTGCATAATTTACAGACAACATGACAAAGTCGTAACTGCTTTCATTTGAAACCAAAATATGTCCAAACATCAGCTTTTAAAGCTGCTGGAGCCGACTGTATCCTCTCGTCCTCAGTCATGGCCGGGATTTCATCGTTCATTTAGATAAAAAAAATATATATAATGATTTAATTTTACACACACTTTATGAAAATATAAACCATAACAGAACAATGGTTAAAATATATGCTGTTAAATATCAATAGAGTATCGTGGGGGAAAAAAATATTGCGATTGTTTCTTAAAAGCCCTATACATGCCAACAAAAACAACGTTGATCTGCAGTGACCTTTAGAATCCTGAGGGGGGCGCCCTCCTGTGTTGTGCCAGGGCAGACGGATGGAGGTCCGCAGAGGCGTGTTGCGCTGCTCGTCCAGGTAGCTCAGGTCCTCCAGCTTCGTGGAACTGGTCGCTGTAGAGAAGGAAAAATATTAAAAAACAGCTCATCATCCGAGACAAACACTTTCTTTGGCTCAAAGTTGTTGCTCGTCCAGGACCGGAAGCTGCGAGATGCAAGTAAGTGACGGTTATTTGTAAAAGATGGTGGGATTTGACGTTTGGAAATGTTTTTGTTGGAAGCAGCAGAAACTGCTCCGAGTATTCGAGCAGTGTTTCCCGAGTCGACACAGTGGTGTCTCTGACATGTGAGCACTTGTGCCGAGGGAAACTTTAGTTGAACAAAAATGTCATTTCATAGCTTTTCTGTTCCTCGACTCGATGATTCAGCAGAAAGAGGAAAGAAAAACATTATCATTTGTACGTCTGTATAGAGTAGGAACATCTTAACAGGTTACTCAACAGGTTACTATATTTTCATATATTTGTGGATTTAAAAAAAAAATATTTTGGGAACTTTTGGCGTCAAGGCTAAGCTAGCGTTAGCGAGGCGGAAATTCGTAGTTTTTTTTAAACCTTGCTAGTCTCTCAGAATCTCCTTAGAGATGCAAACAATTCATCGATTAATTGTCGGTAATAAATTACTCGATTGAGATAAATTAATTGCAATTAGTTGCATTTTGAACCCGTAATTCCTGGCGGGTCCGCATGAGGGCGCACTTGACGCCAGACGTACTTGAGGCACAAACACAAGCGAAGCAGAAATCTGACGATAATAACAAGACAAACGGAAAAAAAAAACGGTGGAGCAGTTTGGACTCACTTTAAGTCGGTTAATGATGACAAAGATGCCGAATGCACAATATGTGGAAGTATTTTAAGGTACAATGACTGTTAGCACGGCTTGAACATGTTGATACACTGATATATTTTAACAAAAATACATGTGTGCGATGAGGTTTTTGTTTCATAAAGACAGAAAACTCTCATCAGGCAGCCTATATTTTAAGTTAAATAGAGCGACAACAATCCAGTCCTCGGCAACTAATTATGATATTGTCACATTCCCCAGTTTAAGTGGGATTAAAAACTAATAGTCCACATGTGACACCTTATTTATATTTTTTATTTATTTATTCTGCTGCTAAGAGACAGTGCAACTATTTCTTTTCAAGTTTGAGTTGCCTTCATAGTATAGTATTCTTCTGTTTAGGAATGTATTTTTTATGCTGCCTTTAATTGATGAGTTTAATATTTAGATATTTTCTATTCAGAATATGTTTGATACCAGAATATTATTCTCTGCCCTCAAGTGCGCCCAGAGTGAATCTTTTATTATGGAATATGATTTGCATTTTTTCGTAATACCATAAGGATTTAAATCATAAGATAGAATTTTATATTTTACGTATACAGTAGAAAGAACCTATTTATAAGGAAATTAAGCTTCTCAGAAAAATTGCCGCTCATCAATTAAATGACCATCGATCATGTTCATCTCTACCTGTTATTGATATAACTATGAAGAAGTGATAAGTATTTTTATGGACTTATTAATTTTACAGTATCAATAAAAATCTTAACAAGGGCACTCAGTGAGAGCATTCCCCTGCCAAGGAGCAACTTTTAAAACGTCCTTATAAAACACAGCAAACAATAAAATCAATATAACTATTTTTTTTACGAATTTTGCTGAAGAAAAACTCAAAGGTAGAGATAGTAGACTCTCAGTAACGTTGCTGCCACTTTAATTGTTAAGCTGCTTCCAGTTGTACTAAAAACAAGCGACCTTAAAACAATGTTTAGTACAATAAACATCTTTTTTTTCCTACGGTGAGTTTAATTACATTTTTTTGTTGCTGTTTTTTAGTGAGTAGCGGCAGGTAAAAACCTGTAAGAAATAATAAACCTTTGAATTCGATCGTCTGTTCTTCATTAATTTAGAACAAATTTTTTCTACAAATACATTTTGAATAATCAGAAAACCTCTTTGGAAGAATTAATAATTTTAAGAGCAATTAAAGGCACTTTTTGACATTGTAACAACGCAACGAAAAAATAAATAAAATAAACATTAAGTTGAACAAAAAGACTTATCTTAAACGATAAGTTATATAATTATCTACATCCATAAAATAAAAATAAAAATAAAAATATGAAGGTTAAATTAAATAAAATATAAGAATATTCAGATTAAAAATAAATATCTCGAAAATTAAGCAAACAAATAAATAAATAAAGTGAACACTGACGTTTTAAAGAATCATAATGTAAAAACTCTAATAATATTTAAACAGTTTTCAAGCAAGTAAAACATTGTTATTCAAGTGAAAAAGAAGAAATAAGTGATAAGATAATTTTAAAAAATGACGTGAAAAAGTAGAAAACAATGGGTATAACATCGTTTTTCTACATAGCACCACACAACCTCCTTGGCAGAGGTAATAAAGTGATCCATCTGTAAATAAATTCAATTTGAGACGTTTCCTGAAAGACATCTGACGTAAGATACAGACAGTTGATGAAGAGGAAATCAGTTTCAAAATCGACGTCTGCCGTCAATCCATGTCTGTGAGTCACGGCCAAATCAAATCATCTCTCCTGAGTCTGGTCAGAAGACGTTCTTGCACATCACCAGCGCCCGCTGAGCCATTTTCTCTGGTCACAAAAAAGCCTTTCTAGTCCTTTATCATCCTCCACACCGAGAGTCCGTCACAAACTCTCTCATCGCTCCCCACTTCCCTCATTTTCTCCCCGGGACGTCCAACTAATTAAAAACCATCTGCTGACGACGGAGCAACAGAAGAATCTGAAGAAACACAGCCTTGTTATTGGTTCAGCTGCTGAGAGAACACACCGAGGTATAGCATGAGATCCCGGAGCGTCCATGGACTCGCCGACCTGAGAGGGACTCTTGAGAACGAGTCGCCCCCGTTTCCACATCCCGGACTACACTCATGAATGAGAGCAGAGAGTCAGGTGCAGAACCTTGGCTCAAGTCTAAAAGAATGCTCACGGTGGATGAGCTCATTGAGGGCACGAGGGCCGGTTCCCCGGGCCCGGCTGCTCCCATGCAGGCACACTGGCAGCATTCAGCTGTCGGGGCAAGAGGACTTGGCATCTCTTGGTGTCGGCTCCACGCCAGCCGGGCACCTGCTGAATGGAAGCACCGTCGCCCAGAAGCATCGACGCTTTCTCAGGAGCGACCGCGCGAAAGAGAGGATTTCGACAGCTACAAATGTATGTGTCAGGGAATATAAAAGTCATATAAAAAATATATAAATTTCAGTTTAATACACATTATTAAATGTTATTTATCGATACGAATCCCATAAAAAAAATGTCTTTAATGATTTATATAGACGCTTTATTTTTTATTTGAAATTATTTTTGATTTACAGTAAAAAACTGCCCAAAACAATGAAGGAAATTAATTTAAAAATAAGAATATTTAATTCTAAAAGCCACACTTTAGACATACGGTACAATTTATATTTCTACTTTTATTGTGGGAAAGAAAACAGAAATATTACACTGTATTTTTTCATACTTTTATTATTTTAAATAAAACTTACTAACCCTTGTGTTATCGCTGAGTCAAGGTGACCCCGGAGGCCAGAAAACAAATGTGTTTGTGGTATCCCTCGTTTCGTCTCTGGGTCAAGGTGTTTTTTCGGGTCACTTTGACCCCGAGATAACACAAATGTTATAATACTTTTTGCAATTTTTGTACTTCTTTTTTGTACCTCGAAATTAGGTACAAGGAAATAAAACATATCTTTGGGTCGTAGTGACTAGATTCAAGCTGCAAATACATATATATAACTAAATACAAATATAAAAGACATTTGTATATTATATTATCATGTCTTTATGCTCATCCACACTTTTATTTGTGTTTATCTTTATATAAAATGTATATAAAATGAATTTCTGAATCTCGTGGCATAATTACACTATTCATTTTTTTACATTTGATCTAATTTAAACTTTCTACTAATTACTTTATTCATTAACAATTAAAATGTTTGTCCCTTCTCACGTTTTGCCTTTTGCTCCAGGTTCATAACGTGGCCCCACTGAGTCTTACTCTTTACGGAAATAAATCCATGTTAAATCATATTGTATTGTAATTCAGCGCAGCTCTTCCTTCAGTCCAACACTGTCCTCACACACCTTTGCTCAGCAAACAAAGACACAACCCACACGACACCTTGAAGTCCTCGCTCGGCTCTTTGAAGCTGAAGAAATGTGTCGGGCTATATTCTGATGAAAACACGGCTCTGGTTTCCTTCGGCGGTTTGGCTCTTTGAAAGCTGGAGTGCCGCGAATTCCGTGTCTGGACTCTTGTGCGCATTGATCTGTCCATTTGACTCGCCATACCTGTTTTTATTCAGCAGCTCTTCCAGTGCACTCGCTTCTTTAGAGTCACACGAGGTCATGCAGACATTGGGAATGAAGTGTTCAGGGGCCAACGGTTTGAAAAATCAACTCAGATGAAATTTTAAATATTAGTAATAGTAATACAGTAAATGAATGTAACCTAACCCAAGACAGACCTTGAAAAAAATCTCTTTCATTTATTTTTATTATTTTTTAAATGTCATTCCCAGATTCATTTTCAACGGTAAACAAATTTTTTAAACAGTTTTCATGCGTTTTTTTATATATAATCTAACCCATCAAACTAATGAATATATGATATAAAATTCAATCGTCCACTGAATATATCTACTCATATCATGAGCTGAATATTTATCAAATCGTATCGTGAGCTAAATATATCGTATCGTGAGCTAAATATATCGTATCGTGAGCTGAATATATCGTATCGTGAGCTAAATATATCGTATCGTG
The DNA here is from genome assembly GCF_982586985.1 of Callionymus lyra. Classification (NCBI taxonomy): domain Eukaryota; kingdom Metazoa; phylum Chordata; class Actinopteri; order Syngnathiformes; family Callionymidae; genus Callionymus; species Callionymus lyra. Next base: position 13,812,553 of record NC_141829.1, read on the forward strand.
AGCAGAATATATCGTATCGTGAGCTGAATATATCGTATCGTGAGCTGAATATATCGTATCGTGAGCTGAATATATCGTATCGTGAGCTGAATATATCGTATCGTGAGCTAAATGTATCGTATCGTGAGCTGAATATATCGTATCGTGAGCTGAATATATCGTATCGTGAGCAGAATATATCGTATCGTGAGCTAAATGTATCGTGAGCTAAATATATCGTATCGTGAGCTGAATATATCGTATCGTGAGCTGAATATTTCGTATCGTGAGCTAAATGTATCGTGAGCTAAATATATCGTATCGTGAGCTGAATATATCGTATCGTGAGCTGAATATATATCGAATCGTATCGTGAGCTAAATATATTGTATCGTGAGCTGAAAACGAATCAAATTGAACCACAAGCTGAATAAATATCAAATTGAATCGTGAGCTGAATATATATCGATTAGTTTTTAGCTCGAGATTCAATTTGATATATTCCACTCACAATATGATTTGATATATATTTGGCTCACAATTCAATCGTATCATGAGGTAAATATAGCGTATCGTATCAGGAGCTAAATATATCGTATCGTGAGCTAACTATATCGTATCGTGAGCTAATTATATCGTATCGTGAGCTAATTATATCGTATCGTGAGCTAATTATATCGTATCGTGAGCTAAATATATCGTATCGTTAGCTAAATATATCAAATCGTATCGTGAGCTAAATATATCGTATCGTGAGCTAAATATATCAAATCGTATCGTGAGCTAAATATATCGTATCGTGAGCTAAATATATCAAATCGTATCGTGAGCCGAGTATATCTCCACAGCCCTATGTTCTTCTCTCTCAGGTTTTAAACTACAAGTCTTTTTGAGCGTCTCAACTAGGAATGAATGAATAGAAAATGCTACCAAATGAGTCATGGAACTAAATAATAACATATTAATGAAGCTTCATGTTCCCACCTCCCATTGTTCAAAGTCGCACCAGCCGAGATTCTTCAACAAGATTATCGGCTCGCGATGGTGTTTGGAGGCGTTCCCAGACGCTCTTGCGTATGAATTATTAATCAGATGTTTTATCACGGCTAACAGCAGGTAGCTGTCACTCAAGCCTCATCAGACGCCTCCGCGGTGACACTTAAGTGTCCGACTCGTCTGATGGATTTGAAAGGATCTTATAAATCCACAGCAGCCGAGTTTGTTTCCTCGGCTCCTGCTGAGACGCCCACAAAGAAGCTTGTGAGGACATTCAGCCAGATGTCACGGTGACCTCTGCAGGCGGCTGAAGGGTACGAGCCGGAGTGTGTTTGTGTGCCATTGTGGTGAGTTCAGACTACGTGATGGAGTGCAGATGTGTCGCTGCTTGACCGACTTTCAAGGTCCGGCTGAACAACGAGTCCTTGAACCTGCGTGTTCAAGGACGGAGACATCATCCATTAGAACAGGACGTGAGATCAAGTGCTCGAGTGTGTCCTTGTCTACTCGCTCCATTACTGGGCATTTATAAATAATGTCAGACTCAGAAATTAAACTATTTTATGTTTTTGTTCTTTATGTTGTTACTTCTTAAGTGTTGGTTAAGTGACACAAATATTTAATATAATTATTTGTATTCCTTTAACCATCTGATACTTATGGATACTTCAAAAATAATCCATTATATTCATAGAATTTGATTAATTTTAATCCTAATTTTTGATTTAAAAAAATTAAATATATATTGTTGTTGTTTTTTAAGCATCAAATACCTCTATACTATACTCATCTGATTCAATTGTTAGTTTGATAGTTTGAAATTGTTTTTTTGGGAAAAAAAACTGGCGTTAAAATTTTTGATTTATATTTCAATTGATTTTCTTTTAATCTGTTTTGTTTTTTATTGTTTGTTTTTTTACAGCATATTCAAAAATAATAAATAGTATACCGACATTTTATTTAGAATAATATATGTATATATATATAAAATGACAAAAACAAAAGCATTGAATATTCTAATGATTTTCATTTCGAGGGAGGAAACGGAGTAAAATTGTGCGATAATTTATCATGTTTTATTCAAAAGCGTTTCTTTAATGCGCAGGTTAGTATATACACGGAAATAATACACACTTATGATCTACTCAAACACTACTGATCCAGTCACTCATCTCTTTCAACCCCCTTTGCTAAATCAACATATTGTAAGTACTTTCATCTCGTCTCATTTGTTTTCTCATAAGATCGCCGAACTTCCAAACAAGTGTAAACCTGTCGATCTTCGCTGTATGCTAATGAGCTAAGATGTTAGCATCACGTCATTTATAAACTGTTATGTGTGCGTGTCCATAGAGGTGGGATTTATTATTGATTCGGTGATATCGTGACACGCCGGCGGCTCCTATCTGATGTCGCTTGCTCACAAGAAAACGATGCAAGTCCCGCAAAATTGCTGCGTGCGCACGCGGCCACATTTTTATCCAAAAAATATCGCATTAATATCGATATCGCAATTCAAGACACCAATATCGAATATCGCACATATTTCCAATATCTTGCAGCCCTAGATTCATTAGATTTTTTTTTGAACAATTTCTAGTGATGAACTATCACTTTACGAAAAAAGAGTCACTAAATGTAAAAAAAATCACACATTTTCAAAGAGTACTACTCCCAGAAACACATAGATAACTAGGTTCAGAACATCTTCAGTGTCAACACAAGCCCATGGATTTGAGTTTCCGGGAGGATCAGGGAAGGAGGTTGGTTTGATAGCATGAAGGAAATGGTGAGAAAACTGGTAAAAAAATGTAATAAATAAGTATATTAACTACTAAACATGCAGGATAAAGTCTCACAAACAAGTTCTACTCAACCTAAAGCACTTTAACTACATATATATTCATCAGAGATGTATTTAATCACACGTACACACTTAGTGTTCAGTGCAGAGCGAGGAAACAGTCGAACACATGATACCGTCGGAGTTTCTCCCTCAGCCTGAGGACAAGTCAGCGAGGATGATGCAAATGATAGTGAGCAGACATTCCTCCACGCAGGAGCTCTAACGTTACATCTGCATCACACACTCGTCACCTACAGCAGACCAATGAATCCTTCAGTCCAGTCTGGCACGATGTTTCCAACAAGCTATTGAAGCAGTTGTTTATTTGTGTGTGTTTTTTTTTTTAAACACACCCGCCGGGCAATTACTTTAGGAGTCTATAACATGAGTCTTCAAAGGACGAGACAACAGTCCGAGGTGCACCGTGACTAAATCTTTTGAGTGGAGTTGTCTGCCAGTCCCGGCGCCGGCGTCTCCCGACGATATAAACCGAAAGGTGTGAATTCCCCGGCGTCCCCTGGAGGACGCTACGATGACATCAGCTCTTAAACTGTGAGGCACGCCGGTGTGAACTCGCACAATAACACGCGCTGAGAGTCGAATATTTCCTGCTCGCCCGGCTTTTATGGGCTATTATGTGTCTGCCGCGCTCAGGTTTACTTCTGTGGTAGAAGTTATGGACCCGTGGAACTACCCAGTCGTCGCACAATAGATTTGTAATGTGGGGACGGTTTCAACTGCCGAGCGTAATAAACGTGAGCCATTAAAGAACAGTAGCAATAAATGCTTCTTTGGCCGATAAAAGACGCAGATTATGCTACTTCACCATTTTCTTCCAGTGTTTTCGACGCTGCTTTTTATCATTTTAGTCTTAATTTCTTCTGTCTCGTGTTGCAATGCTTCATTAATTACAAGGAAAATGCATTATTTACGCCCCGTTTTACAACACAAATATCATTGAAGCCTTTATTGCTGAAACTGTGGCTGCAAACCTAGGCTTTCAAGATGACTCCAAGTATTATGATTTATATAGAAATCAAAGACAATCTGAAAGCAGCTCCTTTAGCTGTCATTGAGCTCCTGAAGGAGCTTGACATGAGCAGAAAAAACAAAAAAAAAGGGTTTATTTAGTTCGAAAATGAGACAGAAAGTGATTTCTTTTTAGTAAGAAGACAAAGAAATTGTAAGAAATTGTACATATATTATATGCACCATAATATCTCAAGTTTTTTCACAATACTGTGCCAATAATCAACAGCACTTTTTGGCTTTAAAATGGTGTTTTATTTTTCGTTCCCTTATTGTTTATCATTTGTTCAATTTTTGGTAACTATTTAAAATCCGGCTACTATATGGCAGCAATTTTAACACCTTCCACAGCTAAAGGAACAAGGAAATCCAGCATGATCTCAGCAATGACTGGGGACGAGAGGATACAGTCGACTCCAGCAGCTTTTAAAGCTGCTGTTTGGACATATTTTGGTTTAAAAACAAATGAAAGCAGTTACGGCTTTGTCAAGAGTCATGTGGTCTGTACATTCAGAGTCAAGTATTCGACAATACTACAAGTATATACTTGTTACTACAGTATCACAATACATCATTTTGTTTCCTGTATATGGTGATACGTATCGTATCGAAAGATTCTTGTTAATATACACCCATTCTAGGAGGTGTTTGAGTCAAAACCATCCAAGAAAATAAATTAGGTTAATTAATTAATACGTCTTAGCTCAGGGTCTGTTTCAATTCCTTCAGCACCAGCTTAAAAAAAAATGAACATTACACATTTAAAGTGGCAGAATAAATAATTGTAAATAAGTTAAGAACTTCAGATATATAGTTGAGGTCCACCACCACTGACCACTGACCCATGAGGTAAATATCATTTCTATAATTTATTTTGAATTGATTATTACTCTCTGAAATATTTATGTTTTTTAAATAAATGCGAAAATGAGCCAAACACAAACTCTATCTATATGGGTGTATATCTGTGTCAAGAACCGAGCCCAGGGATCCTGCTGATTCAGCGTTATGTCGGCCATGCTATTTTTATTTTGCCACACCCCAACAATTGTGTTGTCTGTGGGTCAAGGTTAACGACCTCTGTACTGCAAATGTATTCATGGAATCCAGGAAGGTCGTTCACCTTGACCCACAGACAACACAAGGGATACCACACACTCATTTGCTTCCGGGTTAAGGGCAGTAGATGACTGCATATTAAGGTAAGTTAAATTCAAGACTATTTATTACTATTTGGAATTAAATTTAAGACCAACTCGAAAATGTAACCATAAAAAAACAACAACACATCAATAACATAGGTTTAGGGAAGATGTAACCAAAATATTGGTTTAAACATTAAATCAAAACATTAGTTTTCGGTCCACTAGAAATACTTTCGACTCCGACTGAATGATTTTGAAAATATTCTTACACAAATTTGTATGGAATATCTTTCGAAGCCTTGTGCGGCTTTTGGCATTGAATAAAATATTAGTTGGATCAATTCTCATTCGTTACCAAATATTTCAAGATTTTAAACTAACATAAAAAACATTTGAGATTTGTAATACTAAGTAATGCAGTATTTTTAAGGATGCACGTTAAAATGTAACTTGGAGCAACAAGATCTTGGGGAGGTTAGTGTGCGTATAAACTGTATGTCTAAGTTCTTATCAAAATTGTCTTTTCAAAAAAAAATCCAGAAAACTAAAGATAAATTAAGGTAAATACACAATACTGTGCCAATAATCAACAGCAATATTGGCTTTAAAATTGTGTTTTATTTCCCTTATTGTTTATTTTTATAGAATTTGTTCAGTTAAGGGTAAAACTTTAACTTCTGGCCACTATATGGCAGCAGTTTTTACACCTTCCACAGCTTAAGGAACAAGGAAATCCAGCATGATCTCGGCAATAACTGAGGACGAGAGGATACAGTCAACTCCAGCAGCTTTTGAAGCCGATGTTTGGACATATTTTGGTTTAAAAACAAATGAAAGTAGTTACAACTTTGTAAAAAGTCATGTGGTCTTTAAATTCAGAGTCAAGTACTCGACAATATTACAAATATATCCTTGTTACTACAGTATCACAATATATCATTTTGTTCCCTGCGTATGGTGATACCTTGGAGCAACAAGATCTTGGGGAGGTTAGTGTGCGTATAAACTGTATGTCTAAGTTCAAATTAAATCAAGAAAAATCCAGAAAACTAAAGATAAATTAAGGTTAAATACACAAAAAGGTTGTTATTGTTTTCAGACATAATGCTACCTCTCTCATCAAGGCAGAGCTAACCGTTATCAAGACGTCAAAACTGTCGTAAAAGAACAGCAACAGGAGCTAAAATAGAGGGAGGAAGCCCCTGGGATTGCAGGGTGGGGGGTGCAGTGGAAAGGGGGCAGCAGGGATATCAACAACTGTGACAGCTGGGTGGACATGGAGCGCTGAGCCATAACAGGGAAGTCCAGGGCAGGAATGCAGAACAGATCGGTCGTACTCCGTGCTTATGTTTAACGCAGGAGCTGCGACGCACAACAGATGCTTGATCCCAAACTCTTGCTTATTAACTTCCAGTTCCCCTTCAAAACCCGCTTCTTTCCTTCATTTGCTCGAATGTGTTCATAAAAAAGATCCGTCCATCAGAGCGTCACACAAGGGCAGGAGGAGAGTGACAGTGGAAGCCATTAGAGGGGGGGGGGATAAAGACAGGCATTTTGTCTTTTATCCTTCAAACACACTTTCCACTTTTGTTTTGATTTGCTTTCTTAACAAGCTTGTCACAGGCCTTTCCCTTTTTTGGTCATCCTCCACGAGAGCACGGCTAAGTGCATGAGCGCTCGGATGGCAGGAGGAAATGTCTGGAGAGATGTCATGTGATAAGACTTTAAACAACTTTAACCAGGAATCCTTTAAAGACCGGTGACGACTTTTTGACCCTCATTCAAAATGATCGTGGTGGCACAAGTGTGGATGTATTAATGGTTGAATCTTACATTTGAAATTTTGAAACTTTTAATTTATTAATTGAATTTTTTGGGGGGGAGAATAATACAGTTCAATCACTTATATATTGAAAGGTTGAATTTGTTTATATTATTTATTTTTTTTACACATAGATTTTGATATCTTTTTTTTACAATAATTCAATTTTCCAAACTCAATGGGTTTTTTTTTAACTTGTAGCCTTTTAAATTCAATATTGTCTTATATACAAACATTTAAATATTGAATTTAAGAGGCTACCTATAAAAAATATTATATTAAAAAAGTAATCCAGGGATAAAAGTATTTATTTATAATTAGGATTTAGAATTTAAAAGTTTATTTTTAAATAAATAAATAGTTAAATATAAAATATTTAGATTATTAGATATTTTACAATTTATTTTTCAAATAAATAATGTGTATAATAATGTTACATATAGACAATACCAGAAAGTATTGAACTACTTCGATCGAACTTGAATCATGCAGTAAATCATCAAGTAAAAAAAATAAAATGATCTCTATATATATATATAATTATGAAAATTATTAAATCTCATTCAGTTATTGGAATTTGAAAATCAAACTCTATATTAAAATGCATTCATTTTGAAAATATCCACAGTTTATTTTAATTAATTGTTCCAAAAATATTAAGAAAATGAAAAAAAATGTACATTTTAAAGTGAAGTTATTTTATATATAAACGAAAGTATAGAACATTTGAATAAATACATTTAAAAAATCAACATTTTCTAATGGAAAATTCAACCATTGAATATGTTGGCACTGATGACCCTCCATACACAAGATTAACTTGTAAATAAAAACAAAGCGTTTACCTGCGACTGAATTCGGTCGGGGCATCATGAGCAGAGAGGAAGTCTGGTGTGGATACTGGACCGGTCCCTCGGGCGAGTGGCACGACTGGTGCGAAGGTCCCGCCGTCCCAGCCGAGACGCCGCCGGCGTGATGTTGCGTCCTGGCAGAGGCGTCGCTGGATCCGGCGGCGGCGCCGCATGCCGAGTCCTCCTCCGCCACGGGGGAGCAGGTGTCGGCCCGGACGCCCTGCGCCAGGCCATGACGCCCGCTGCTTCTCAGACTCCCGTCCTTCGTCCACTCCAGGCTGGAGCCGCTGCGGTCATCGTTCTCCGAGGAGCTGGTGATGGTGGCTGAGGGAGGGCGGAGGTCAAAGTTCAATGTCCACATATAGCCGATGATATTCTTGTGCTTCTTGACTAAACAATATTTTGTCAAAGCAGAAGCAGCTCAGGCAGGTCCGGCACCATGACGACCCACAGCCCCTGATTCCATCATCATGTCCGGTTGTGAATCCACTTGACCCCGATTACATCATTTCTAATCTGGATTTCATAAAGCGCCCGCCCGTTACATCACGGCAAATATTAATGTAACAAACAGATTATGGAGCTCGCGGCTAAAACTTGAGCAAATATGTGGTTTGTGTTTTATTTACCAGTCGTGTGTTGAATTGACGAGCAAAAGATGAATTGTTTGTAAGTGCTTCAGGTTTAATTACATTTAAAAACCATCCTGGATGTCCTTTTTTGTTTTTGAAATTTTACTTTCATGTGTTTAGCTAGTGATAATTAAAAAAAACAACACTAAATTAATCAGCGTTTATTTAAAGATGGCAAAACCTAGTAATAAAACACATTTTTCAACACTAATTTTTAAAAATAAAGTAAATTTTCAGCCTCAATCGTTCTTCTGACCTGAACTCACCATTCTAGCACCGGGACAGATAAAAATCATAGCCACTAAATTAATTTAAAATACTAAATGTCTTCTTTAATAAAGAGACCTCCATTGCCACGGATTTGTTCATGCATAATATTTATTTGTACTCATATAAAAGAGCTTTTTTATCAAGAAAAAATGTTGATCCGCTTGATGGGATATAGGCAACTTTAACCAATATTTATATTTATAGTAAATAGATTTTTATAAGGTTTAATTGAATAATTGTACTATAAAAAAACAATTTTAAAAAACATTAATTGACATCCATTCGTTTAAAAAAACATCGGTTACGACATTAAAAAACAATTTTCATAAATCTCGTAGACTTGGTGACTTGTTAAAGTATTGTAAAGAAAACCACCAAGATTCTTAACATCCACCATATATATTGATATTTAAAATAAATGCAGAAAAAGTTGAAGGTTTTTGTAAAAAGGGATCTGTGCTGTCAGAGTAACAAATAAATACAAATAAAAATCATATAACTGGTTTGTTATTTTGTATTTCTATGACTTTTTTTGTACCCATTCACACACGACGATGGGAGTAGGCTGCAACGCAGCGCTAGCTGGAGCAATCATGTGTTTTTTTTTTCTCAGGGATATAACGACACAATCTTATCCGGATTAAACCCACAACCTGTAAATACTTAACGTTTCAACCGACGCTACAGTGTTTAAGATACAAACAGGTCGAGTCAGGCTGCTGAAAGTCGACTGTATCCTCTCGTCCTCAGTTATCGCAGGGCTCAAGCAGGATTTCATTGGTTCTTGTGTGGAGGACTCAATAATGACTGCTGCCATCTAGTGGCCAGAAGTTTAATTGCAACACAAAAATAATCAACAGCTATTATTTTCAAGCTAATAGTCAGTAAATAACAATGAATCGAATTATTTTATTTTACACAAACTTTACTGAGATATAAACCATAAAAGAGCTATGATAAAAAAATTAAATTATATGTACATAGTGTAATTAAAGCTGATTTCTGTTTTTTGCATTGCGTTAGTGATAGCGTGTAAAGAACAAGGATTACATTTAAAAGATACATAGATTGAAATAATAGACGTGCAACAAAGTAAGTCCATTTTAACCAGTTTCATCCATGTTGTCGTACTACTTAACATGAGGAAAAATCAAGTAAATTGTGGTATCTTTCAACAAAAGACTTGGTTTACTCCAAAACTTGTTCCCTTCTTGTCGCTGCCATCGCTCTCACTTCAAAGGTAAAGGCCTGTTCGACTCCCAAAAAGCTCCTCCGCTTATTCCTGGAGGAGCTTTAAAAGTAGCAGCAGCGAAAATTAATGTTCTTTTGCCATCAGAGTCAAAGTCGGGCTTCAAAGAAGAAAAGGAGCATTAATCACCGGCACCAATCTGACTTTTTGGACGTTTCAACGTAAACCTCTTTTTTCATGTGTTGCCAAAAGAGTAAAGTCACATCGAAACCTTCCAGAGGTTGAGAGCGAAACGATCAAAGCACATTTTGCATGGCAGCCGTCGACGACCGTGATGAGCCAGGACTGAACGCAAGCAACGTATCAAACAACGGATTTCTTGATGTTCCTTTGAGCTACGCCATCATACTTTTAACAAGGTCTACGCTTTGAAGGGAAAAAAAAAAATCCCCCATAACGCTTTTCTGTAGTCATCACAAGCGTTTGTTCAGACATCGAAATGTTTTCTTTTATGAAAATGTCACAGTGAGTCAGCGCCGATCTAAAATAAAACACTGAGCTGGACCTTCAGCGAGGATTGGGGTAACATATCGACGTGACCCAGAGAAGGATAAAAAAAATGATAAAAAAGACTGGTAATGACCATAAAAACTCACCGATGATTCCACTGTCTTTACTCTCCAGTGTGGAGCTCAGGCTGGTGATGGTCCCGCATGGGCTTGAGCGGCTGAGTGGGGGGCGACCGGCTGTGCTGTTGAGGGTGGAACATGGGCTGTCGGTGCTGGGGGACGCCGTGCTGCTGGTCAGGGTGGAGCAGGGGCTGACGCCCTGGCTGGCAACAGAGCACTGAGGACAAGAGAAATGTAGTAACACATTTAAAATGAGCAAAAAAAAATCTTTCAGGTCTTCTTCCCAACAGTTGTTCAAAACAAAGGAAAAACGGTGCAGAGACTGCCATCTAGTGGACTCTAAATGTAATGACACTGCTTCATGAAGCTTCATCAGACCATCAGTAACTAATCGAGTGATAAATAAAGAGGCGGACGTGGCATCCATGGTTTATCCAATTTCAAAAAAAGCCCTGAGGACGGTAGAGCTGCTCAAACAAAAACTGAAAGTAGTATGACCAAAATACCAAATACTAGCTGCAGAAAATGTTACGATTGTGGTTATTTATTCATCTTCTGTGTCCCCTAATAGAGGTCACGGGGTTCATGGGTGGGGGGGGCCTATCCCAGATTCTTCGGGCGAGAGGCGAGGGACACCCTGGATAGCGAGTTATTGAGATTAAGAGGAATTTTATTTAAGCAAGAAGGCTAGTTGGTCAGTGTTATAACTGGTGGTGTAAAGAACCATATTGTTAATAGTCTATTGATATTCAAAAGTACTATATAGGTTTTTCAAATGTCATATTTTATAATAGTTTCTTAATGGTTTATATTTCAATAAACAATTCCATTTTTTATTTACAATTGACCTGCAAATATTCATTGCGTTTGTTTCATTTTTGTGTTGCAACTAAACATCAGGCAGTAGTCTTTACGTCCTTCACAGGTAAAGAAACAATAAATTCTGCGAGTTCATGGCGATGACTGAGGACAAGGGGATACACTTTCCAAGGATACAAGAGGATTTTGTTTTGGTTTTCAAAACAAACGCAGTAACAACTTCGTCAAGTGTCGTGTGGTCTGTAAATTCTGCAACACCGGAGTCTAGTACTCGACAATACTACAAATGTATCCATGTTACTACAGTGTACTCCAATATGTCGTATCGTTGCCCTGGTATCCCAGATTTTTGCTAATACACAACGCTAATTGTGACTATAGACTTTTACATACCACATGACTCTTATTTTCAAAAATCAAATTTAAAAGCTGCTGGAGTCGACTGTATCCTCTCGTCCTCAGTCATCACTGGTATCTAGTTAGATTTCATGTTTTTTTTTCAATACTGAGGACTCAATTACTGCTGTCATCTAGTGGTCGGAAGTTTAATTGAAACACAAAAACCAACAAACGGCGGTAATATTTGCATGTTAACTGTAAATAAAAAATGTAATTGCTTTATTTTACACACACTTTAAACCAGACCTGGGCAAAGTGTGCCAAGGGGGCCACATGAGGCCCGTTGACTGTATTTATGCGGCCCTCGAAATGTCAAAGTATGATCATGTATAAATGGTTCTAATGCGTTAGCAAATGTATTTTGTATTTATTATTAATTTACATTTACACATAACACTTTAATTACTTTTTCCCTCCTTGTGTCTAATTCTTCGAGTATATATTAATTCCTCAAAAAAATTTTTTTTAAGTGAATTGAAGAAATGTTTTGAAAAAAAAACTTGTATATCAAGAATAACATTGCAGCTTATTTAGCTTAATAAATGTCATGGCCTAATATCGAAATAATTTTTTTCTTCGTCTTTCTTTTTGCTTGACGGCCCCTAACAACATTCACAGAATTTAACGTGGCCCCTTGAAGAATAATAATTGCACACCCCTGCTTTAAACCATATAAGAGCTATAGTGAGAAATAAAAAAGTCTTCGCTAGAGAAGGACAAACACGGACATAAGTAGGATAAAGCCTCCAGAAAATTAAAATCAATTTTTATGATCAGATTTAGAGGTGATGTTAAGGACAGATTGATAAATGTACATCTTGTTCGACCCATGACTCAAGACAGAAAATGGATTTTGGCCCTTTGTGCGATTCCATTTGACACTCGAAAATGTTTTCCGTCTTTCGCTGAATTTACCAGCGACGCGGTTGAGTGTAGAAGGAACAGGAGGAAAATGTCTACGGCAGGTAGTTGAGCACAGTGTGTGATAATCTATTCATCTCTTAATTTACGTCATTATTTAAACACTGTACGAACGTTCAGCCTCAACGCCCCCGGTGGCTGATTAACATAAGTGCTCTTATTCACTCGCATCCATTTAGGAATTTCTCTACGTCCCTTCGTCTCCAAACAAAGCAGTTTCTTAAAAGGTCGTCGAGCCGGTCCGACAGCTGCACCATTGTCCCGAAAAAAACAGGTGAGAAAAATAAAACGTACGTGAGACCAAGTGCAGCACGAAGTGCAGCCGCTGCGACCGCGATGAGACGGAACGTTCCGAACATTCTGACACATGATCCTGTCGTCGTTTTCATTCACGACAAGTGACTCATTCACAACAGAAGCGTGGCACCATTTTTACATGAGTCGGCAACTTCACAATTAGCCCCGGAGTGCAGCGGCTGAAGTGCAAGCTCACCGTGTGCTGCAGCCAGTGGTGCAGGACACAACAGAACCACCTCACGCCAGAGAATCCATTATCTGGACCTTTTAGTGACGGTGATGAAGGTGAAGAAGCTGAACAAACAACTCAACGACAAATCAACTCATTTTTTATGTGTAGCGGTCGCCTTGAATCCTCATTCAAATCTTTGTCTTTATTTACGACTCTTTCTATTGTTGTACTGAACCGACCCTGAGAAGCACCAGAGGAAGTTGATCCGACTCATATTCTAAATATTGTTAAACATCTGGGTGAAGGTCCACTCACTCACTCACACACAACCTTCAACTCAGTTGGTGGAGATCCACAGAGAATGAACACCTACATCTTCTCATTGAGCGAGAACGGCATTCGAACAGCAGGAGGAACCAAACATAAACTTGAACCCACGAGAACCCAGGGGCCAAAACTTAGTCCACGTAATCATTTTTTGCGACCAGTTGAATAGTAGGCGAAAAAATTAAGTAGAAAACTTTCATGCTGATTTAAGGGGTATGTATCACGATACGGGGGCCACAATGTGATATATTACGATATGTTGTAATACTGTAGTAACAAGGATATATTTGTAGTATTGTTGAGTACTTGACTCTGGTGTTGCAGAATTTACAGACCACATGACTCTAGACGAAGTCGTAACTGCTTTTGTTTGTTTTGAAACCAAAATATGTCCAAACAACAGCTGTTAAAACCACTGAGGGTACAGTCGATTCGACTGTATCCTCTCGTCCTCAGTCATCACCGGGATGTCATTATTGTTATGGATTTCATTGTTCGTTTAGCTACAGAGGACTTAAAGACTGCTGCCCTCTGTCAGAAGTTTAATTGCAACATAAAAATGAACAAACAGAATCTAAGTATTTGCAAGTTAATTGTAAATTTAAAAAATTAAATTACTTAAATGTCCCCTTAAGTGAACACAGCACCCCCAAGGTCAACAGTAGGAACTAAACATAAACTTAATGTAGATGCCATTGATTAAGATAAGTTAAGGAATAGATATTATTGATGTCTAGAATTATATAGAGCGGTAAAACAGGGGTTTCGTTCGGCCCACGACCAAGTTTGCTAAAAGATTTTTGACAACCCTGCTCCAGATCCACCTGAACAGGTACATGTTTCCAAACACAAAAACATCTAATGGCTGATTTATTGTTTGTTTTTTTTCATTATAATCTATCGACAAACGAGTCGAGTTCAGCATCAAATGCTTATTGTCTAAACATAAACATGTCATGTGTACCAGTAGATCAATAGGATCATTGGGTAACATCTGGACCTCAAGAGGAAAGACCTGGAGTCACATCCATGGAGCAGCAGTGTTGCGGAGATGAAAGCACCAGAAGCCACAGATCAGAACACAACGTCAGAGTTACATAAACAGATAAACTGATAAAAGTTTACGCACAAGCGGGAAGAGACGCTATAAAACAGACCAGGGGGGGGGGGGTGTCAGCTTTGAGGAGGACGACTTAAAAATCCATTCATCTTTGAGCCCCGTAATGAAGCACAAACATAGAGAATGAATAAATAACAATATCACTGCACTAGCCATTTTTTTTTCTTCAGGTTTCAATTTCCATCCTTCGGAACCGAAGCAGGACCGCAGAGAAGGAGGAATAATCCACATTAAACGAAACATCTGTTCAGTTGTTGTTTTTTTTTCCCCAATAGTTTATGAGCAGCTAAGTAAACTCCCCAGATTACACCCAGACTAGAGCAAGAGCTTACTCATATGCCATAAGCTCCTAAAAGCAAATAAAATTTGACGTAAAAAAAAAAGACGAAGAGAAACACCCGACCAATCGCTGACATTAAGCTCCACGGATTCATCACTCCTCTTTCTAATTGCTCATCCCTCCGTCTGTAACCTGTAACTCTCCCTAATGTCTCGAAAAAAAAAAAAGGTGAAATACCGGTTCTTTCCCCCGACTTCTTTTAAAGTTTAACATCCCCCACAAATCACGGATCGACTTTAAAACGAGACGTTACCTCCGTACGGTTGAGATAATCCACTTCAAAAATTCTGTGGTGAGAAAATACATCCACTGTTGTCATAACTCGCTCTCCCTTCACCACGTCTACTGCTCTATCACTCCATCCGTGTGCTGCAGCAGCTGCTGCTGGATGGAGGGAGGGAGGGAGAGAGGGAGGGAAGAGGCGGGAGGAAAATTAAATACCTTCTTTTCATTCTTGTCGTCCATAGGTATGCGCGCCGTCCCCGGGATCCCTTCTCCCAGTAAGAAGCCCAGCCTTGTCATCAGTTCCTGAGTGGCAGGGGAGGAGGCGGAGCTTGGCTGCTTCTCTGCTTGCAGCTCTGGAGATAAGAGAGAGAGAGAGAGAGAGAGAGGGAGAAATTTTCGGCGTTAGATTCCCTTCTGATGGTCTTCCTCACAGGTTCTGCCCTCGCCCCTGAGCAACGCCGAGGTGAACCAGCCGCAGAGAGGGGAGGGGCGAGAGAAGAGCATCGATGTGCTACCGCGAGTCGATATGCGGACGTGTTTGTTTATTTATTTGTTATTCGATATGACGTTTATATTTTTGAACTTGCTTTGTGTTAAACTAAATCCTGATGTAAAGGTTGCGATAAAAAAAAAAGGCAGGCGTTCCAAACTCGAAGTCTTAAGAGCCAAATTCAGCGCAAGAGACAATTTATTTACTTCTACAGTGAATGTTTTGTAAACAAAAAACTAAACAAACATGCTACAAAATGAACAGAAACAATGGAAGCATTTATAAAAGTTAGTTTAGTTATTAGTTTTGGGGGCATTTTAGTACATTTTAGTACAGAGTTTGGTGCCTCCAGATTCATTTTTTTATCAATTAAAAATAAATATTCAATATATTTATGCAAGTGAATAAAATGGACTTTTCAAAGTTACTTGAATTTACTTTTCTTCAGTTGAGGTTCAGGCACAATCCATTCATTCATTCAACCCAAATGCAGGGTTAATATAAAACTAAATGGACAACATATTGGTAACCAAAACATGCACAAAACTAATTAAGCTATTTAAGCCAGGCCTATTAAATTTAAGGCCGTACTCGGCCCTGACTCCCTCGACCCATGAAAATAATTGAGACAGTATTATTGTAGTGCCTCTGCCTACAAGACACAGTATTTGCAGAAAAGTAGCGCAGTATGACATAATGCAACATGGCCCTCTTAGAGTGACCTGTCTTTTGTGTCACGATGTCTGCCGTCAACAAAGAGCATAACTCGGGCTGTAGCAATACAGATACTATAGATTCAGCTCACGATACTGTAAGATTTATGTCGATACACCTGCATTTTCTGAAGGTTTAGAGAGGAAACTGAGTTTTAGTGACAGCTTGTGATTGTTCCAATGTCTTTCTGGTTGAATTAATGGACAGACACTTTATTAATCTCCCGGAGGAGATTTTGTCTGTCAGCTATAAACACATCAATCCAAACAAATCTCCATAAATACATGCAAAAACAATCAAATAAATACAAACAAATAAATGCATACAAAAATGCATAAAAAAACATAAACGAACAATTCAAAAGTAAAAAGTAAAAGTGCTTGTGAAGCATAAGGGAGAGATCTGTTTTGTTCTGCAGTGCATGGAGAGGAGCTTTTGAAGCAGTGGTAGTCAACTGTATCCTCTCGTCCTCAGTCATCACCAGGATCTTGTGGGATTTTATTTTTCGTTTAGCTGCGATGACTGCTGTCATCTAGCGAATGGAGGTTTAATTGCAATTTCATATTATGTGATAAGTACTACCGGCTCACAGCCCTTTCGAAAATCTGGCTCTCATTTTAGTTTAATAGAACTGGATTAAGCTATTGCTAAAAAATGTTTTAGACTTTCGTGAATGTGTTGACAAGAAAATACCTTTTTCCTTTGTATCATACTTGAAGAAATTGACTGTTGGAGAATTTTCATGAAAGATTTGAGGCTCAAGACAAAAAAAAACAACCTTTAAAACAGCAACTTAACTTGTAGCAAATCAATTGACACGCCAACAATACAACATTACACCTCTAACATGAACTTGGCTCGGAGAGTAAAACCCATTGGAGAGAAATGCCAACAGACGAGGAGCAGAGTAGATAGAGCGTAAACTCACAAGAAGCTTATTATGTTGTTCTCCGTCATCACCCTCTCCCTCTCGTCTTTCGTTCTTCCACAACTATTAATAAAGTCTACGATAAATCCCCACAGCTACTGTGAAGAACAACCAAAGCTACACACAAGTCAATTTTAGAGAGAGAGAGAAACAGAGCTAGATAGATAGATAGAAAGACAAAAAGCAAAAAGTAAAATGACAGAAATATAACACAAAGGACACAGATAAAATAGAATACAATCATCTTTTCACTCCACTCCTGCCCACAAACTTACATAATTCACTAAAAAGCAGTTTGATAACTATCATTTAACACAGAGACAGACCTTTATGTCTTCAGCAGTTTAAGGTTCACTTCCCCGAGTCATCGGATCACATCATATGACCGTCTTTGTTTGGCATCTATGTTCTTAATCTAAATTTGAAAGCTAAATTGTAGTCCACGCTCGAGAATAATAACAATCTGGGCTAGACATTGTTCTCAAGAACTTGCTATTTTGGTCATTCTCTAGTGCTTCTGCCAGGATGAGCTCCCTTAGCTGGAATTTTACCGTTAGTTTTCACTCACTTTTTGGATATTAAAAGAAGATGAAAAAGCAGATTATGAGAAAAATAGGGAACTAAACAATTTCTTGCAACTATTTTTCATTATTAATGTAAGTTTTTTTTTGTTGTTCCCCCAATAATTCCATGTCAATTGCAACTTAAAAAAAAAAGATTTATTCCAAAGTTTTCTCCTTCACTTAAGGATTCCAGAGACTACTGTTCATCGGTCTTCCGGTCCTGAACTACCCACGATGGACTGAGTCCCCGACACAACATTGTGGCTATTGTTGTCGCGACTTTGCGCCCAATGAGGTAATGCTGGAAAGAGTGCTTCTGGGTTTGGCCAAGTCTGAGGAAGACAACTGCACCTCTATGGGCTCCAATCCCAACAATGCTCATTCAGTCATTCTTCTGTGGTGAAGCCAAACCGAGCGGGGAAAAAGTGGGGGTCTCATCATATGCGGTGAGAAAAGTTGATAGGAGGATAGTTTAAGTGTTGGCGATAGCCAGTCTAATGGCTACATTTCTTCTTTTTTTTTACTCGTAGAAAACCATCATCGCTTCACTGATATTGACTAAAATGCCACACAGTCATTATCTAATATGCTTTCCAACTATTCATCAGTAGACGTTCAATTCTACTTCATTTCCTTCAGCAGTATTCAATATAAATCCCACCACTATCTCCTAAGAGGGAAAGTCATTAGACGCAATTAAAGAACACTATTTCCAGCACGACGCCGCCACAGGCACATCCTGTTGCCGTGTTGGATCACGAGATGCTACGACAGAATAGAGCTCCGTCTCATCCGGGTATATATTCTTTTCATCCGTGGAACCGGGTCCATCTGGTTATTGGTCAACCTGCGATCACACGTACGGACCACCGCTCACCGCAAAGATGTTCCCCCGGCTCCGGAATTTTCTGCTTTCAAAAGACTCCCCTTGCATTGTTGTCGGGAAAAATACGGCAGTTTTGTTTTACTCTTTCAACGGTTGAGGTTGAACAAAAGAGCAGGAGCCGGAGGACTCATGATAATGGGGGAGTCGAGCGAGTCGGTCGGAGAGTCTTGTATGTTCCGAGAATCATTCAGCACTGAAAAATAGATGGGTGAATGTAGAAAGTACAAAGGCTCTTCACAATACATATTTAGAGAAAAAGCTAGTAACAACGAAGAAGAATACTGAGAACTAGGCTTTCAAAATGTACTTTCAACATTGAAAAATTGATTTTTAAAGGGATGAAAATAAGATGTTTTGTAGGCTTACTTTTTACGCTGATACTTTGTTTAAGTCCAGAGACGAATAAACCCATAATCAGGACATACAATTATTTCTAAATAAACTACTTGAAAAACATCAACCATCATCGAATTATAATGCGAATACATCCAAGCGGACGACTCATCGTGAAGATCAGTGAAGGAAGAGGACAAAGTAATTTAACAAGGAGTACTAGGACTAGAATTAAGAAAATCTGCCAAATATTCCTTTTCGTTTTCCAGGGACTTAGGGGCCACTGAAGAGACATCAAAGGACACAACGTTAGTGAATTTTGCCTGTTGACCTAAAAGCTTGGTTGTTGTAATTTCTCAGAAATGTATATTACATAAATATACTCCTGTGTTTCTTAAGATAGAGTTGTTTTAGCCTTGTGCAAGCTAAGGCTAAAGCTAAAGCTATTGCTAAAGCTATTGCTTAAGCTATTGCTAAAGTAAGTAAGTAATTTGTATTTATATAGCGCTTTTCTCTATTGCTAAAGCTATTGCTAAAGCTGTTGCCAAAAAAAAGGTTTCAATATTTTGTGTTTATGTTTTTTATACTACGCATAAGCACGATATAAACACAATTAAACATCAGCTCTGAAAAGTCCAATTAAAAACCATGGATAGCGTGTTCTAAGAGTATCTACGATATAATTAATATCCTTCCCTACACCTGGTTATTCCCATCAAGCCCTGCACATTAATAGATCCGATCGCAGAACACATGTCTGGATTCTTTATTAAGGTCAAGTTCATTTCCTGAAAATATTCATCAAGATGATTCACGATTTGCATAAGACCAGAACAAAATCTTCTCTGCGAGTCTGTGTTACAGAAGCAGTAGATTATCGTTTCTCTCTTTATCGGAACGTACAAGCTTCGTGTTTTTTGCTGAACACCACCTGATGAAAGGTTTATAAAAGATGCAGCGTAGACGGAACTCTCATTATTTCGTGGGATTCTAGAATGAATCTTTCAACAATCTCCTCATAAAAACTGGCTGCAGCATCTGTGAAATCACTTGACTTTTGACGTAATGAAGCTCTTCGAGACAGACTGCAGTGTTAGTCAAATTATTTTGGAGAACAAATTATTCCGAGGCCGAGAAGCAAAAATAATAGTTTAAATAAGTACTTTATATTTGTTAAGCGCTTTTCACAGACCAGGGTCACATTATTTATTTGTATTTATATGAGCTGCTTGAACAACCATTGTAATTTGTTTTTCTGCTTCCCAAATCAATTATTGTGTCACTTGTTCCATGAAAATGGCAAGTTTCGGATTTAAGGTCAAGGCCAGAAGATAATGCTGAACTGCACAAGGTCACAAACCGCTTCCTTATCAGTACCAAAAAAATTAACGTATAGCGACACGTGTCCATATATGTCTTTAAACCACATCAATAAGAACTTTTCTTATAGTGGGAAAGAGTTTGTTTAAAGTGATACTTCACCCAAAACTCAAATTTTCTTTTTTTCTACTCCATCTCATGCTAAGTAAGGGTTGGGATTATTTTCAGAGTAATTAATTTCATTAATTTCAACGTTAAAAAACATCAAAATGCCTCCAAACTTCTCGTCGGTAATTTCCATCTTTAAATGACACCCTGATAAGAAGAATCGTTTGGAAAACTGTCTACAGTCTACAGGAAGCTCTCACGACTGTTTCCTGTCTGTGTAGCATGTTAGCCTTATAGCTTCTGCTACAAACAAACTTAAAATATAGACTCGTTTAAGTTTTTTTGGAAAAGATTCTCATGTTGAGACTTTAATAAAAATATCCCTATAATGAGAAACTTAATATTTGTCAAAATATTTATCAAAATGAAAAGAGGCTGCACATAAATACATGTATCTTTACTAACAGATAAAAGCTAATATTACGTTTAAAATGTTTGTTTATCTGATTTTTTTTTACTGATTGTTCCCGTCCCATTCTATTATCAACTTCTTTTGAGCCAAATATACAATAGTATCTCCCAGTATTGTAAGTCACAAATAATATGATGGGAATATCTGTATCTTATCTTTTTTAATTGATAAAGCTGGCAAGTTGATAAGATAAGCTACCCAGCCTAGTATTAGAATTTAGCATTTATGGCTCATTGCGTTACCACTGAGTCTGGTCTTGCTTTACAGTTCTTGTGTTTTTATGGATTTTTTGTTCAATTTTGAATTTATTTGTGTTTTTTAAGTTTGCAAAAGAGCGACGGATGAGTAATGCTAACTATCATAGAGGCAGATAACCTCAACAGAAAGACAACCAAGGCTGGAAACATAAATGAACACCTTTAACTCACTTGAGTGAATTTATAAAAACTGTTTTGATGTCAAACACATTTGAAAAATGAGAAAGCAATGTTCTCATCAGGAAAAACACTTAAGCAGGTTTAATAAACTGTTGACTCACAACTTTCATATCACTTCCTCGGTTTAAGCCGCTCAAGTGTTGCCTCACGTGGATATTTACCCAAGATTAAATACTTTTCACGCACAATTACTGCTGTCGAATGAGCAGCTCCATTGATTCTCATTTGCTTCGCCGTGCGATGAAGTCCTTTGATTAACGGCACCTTCCAAATGAGAGCATGATTTTATGGTCGTAATAAGAAATCAAATACTTTTTTACGCTCTAATTAGCATGAAGGACTCGAGCAGTTTTTTCACCTCTTGCTTAAAAGGCGCCTGAGCACCAATTCACCTCCTTCATTGTTTCTTAAAAAGAGCTGATTATTTTTGCCACAAAAGACTCTCTTCATTCAACAACTCTGGGTAATTAAAAACGATGAAGCTGATAATAAGCCCTGATTTCGTCTGACCCTGGATGTGTCTGAGGAACTGTTGGCGAATCATCACGAGATGTCTGTCCCGGAAGGAAATGGATCAATTCAGAGCAGAAAATTGTTTTAATTGACTCATGAAAATGTTGTCAAGATGTTTTATTATTGATTAATGTTGTGTAACTTTGTATTAGCCAGTTACACACCAGTAAAACACAGTTTCAAGAAACCATCTCCGGATCGGTCTCAGTATTTATCAGTGTAAATCATGGTAAATGGCTCTTAACAAAAAAGATTTAAAACTTTGGTCAGTACTTGGGTGACTTAGGTCAGTCTGTCAAACTGAGCCTGAGAAACCTGGGTGTTGTATTTGACAAAGACATGTTTCTACTGCAGAAAACTGACCAGAAACTGTTTCTTTCAACTGAGAAAAATCTCTTAATTTAGGAAAATGTTGTCACAACATGATCTGGATCCATGTGTTAGTGTCTTCTCGTCTGGATTATTGCAAAGGATTGATTTTTTTGTCTTAACAAGAAGGAGCTGTCTAGCCTGCAGTTAATACAAAACTCTGAAGCGAGAATTCTGACCTGCTCTAGAAGAATAACTCAAATTTCTCAGATCCTCAAAACTCTTCACTGGCTGCCAGTTTCTTTCAGGAGCAACTTTCTGGTTCTTACTTTCAGATCTACTCATGGTCAGACTCCTCCTTAAATCACTGATCTGATCCAGCCTTACACCCCATCTCAGGCTCTGAGGTCTGTGGATCAGAATCTACTGATGGTTCCATGCACACGGTTCAGGACCAGAGGAGAGAAATCCTTCCAGGTTGTTGCTCCTAAGCTTTGGAACGATCTTCCTCTCCCTCTGCGTTTGACGGAGTCTACTGACTACTAAGGACATTTTTATTCATGCAGGCTTTTCCTTGATTTTCTGAGACTCCTGTGTTGGTCTCTGTGTTATCTTGGCCCTTTAAGTATATATTTTATTAGGCATTGTTTTCCTTTTCTATGCTTATCAGCAGCCAAAACGCTTTACACTAAGTTACACATTCACCCATTTATACACACAATCACAAACTGAAGCCAGATTAAAGGAAATACATGATATAAGGGGACAAAAACAGGTATATGTCACAGAAAACAATCTATTTTCAACAGGTGTTGTTTGATTTAAAAACAGTGATATTGTATAAATAATAACAACAAGGATTCATTTATTGCTATCCAGTTTTAAACAAGCAAAACCGTGTTTTCAAGAAACCATCTCTGCATCAATGCAGGTGTTCCGGTTGTTTTTCAGTGTAAAACAATATACATGTGTAATTACGAAATGTTCGAAAGACATCAATAGTTTCTAGGATCAATTTAGTATTACCCAGTTCTAAACCACCAATTTAAAAAAACATCTCTGAACCACCAATCTTTTTAATGTTTGTGTAAGTACAAAAATATATGGAAAGACAAAATGAAGGGTCAATTAACTTTGAAAAAAGTCAAAATTGTGAAGTTTTTGTTGATATGCATCTCAACCATTTAGTAGAAAATTAAATGAATTGAACTGAGAGGAATACAAATGGTGCTTGTGTTATCTATTGTCTAAAAAAACAACAACAAACTTTACCCTTCACACAACTACAAAACAACAGATTTTTCCCTTTTTCCGTAGAAACCTGTCAAAACTTTGCTAAATAGAAGAGTTTCCAGTGAGACTATTCGAGGTCTTTCATCGTAACTTACGACTCGGCTGAAAGGTACCTGCTGGAAGGATTGTAAAAGATGCAGCTTTACCCAACTCTCGGGGGGACGTTCATTATTCCAGCAAAAGTTGTCACGTGAACCCCCAGTAATAACTACAACCCAACGTTATTATCTTCTAGCTGTGGAGGTCTATTAGGAAGAGTGAAGGAGCGATAAAAGGATGGCGATGGTGAAGAAAAAAGGAGGAGCAGAAGAAGGATGGAAGAGGGGAAGTGGGGGCAATGAAGAGACTACTAGCCGTCTTGGCTTTCTCCCTGCTGAGAAAACAGTCCAGCCGCGGCTCATTAGCAGCTGGAGTTTCATTCCCACAACAGCGGAACCGGTTTAATGAATCCACGGCGAGTGTTCATCCCTCGTTCCCACCACAGTTCAGAGGTGTACGCCAGGAGAATATATTTAAGAAAAAAAGAAGAAAATCTCCATATTGCATCAGGTGACAACACAAGGACGAATCTCAACTTCTAGTGATTATTTCTTTTTTCTAATGATCAGAGTTTGACGCGTGACCTCGCTGAGCCCATTATTACAATAAGTAAAACTTTGAAGCTTCTACTGAAAGCGCTGCAGGCAGAACACCTGTGACTCTTGGGGCTCTTCGGAAGAACAAGGGCCACGCAAGAGAAGGTTAGAGCCAACAATGGTTGAGCAGTGATGGCGAAGATAATGTGAAGCTGGACTCATTTGTCATTCTGACGTCACATTATTTCAGGTACTTTACTTAGCCTCGCCTTAAACTTCCTTGATGACAACTAATGAATCAATCGGTTCCAAGACATTTTTCTTTAAATATTTTTTGGCTTTTAAAGGCAGGTACATACTAAAAAAAAAAAAACAATCGAATGGAGCAATCTGCTCAACACGATGGATGTCAATCAATATATAATAATAACAATAACAATAATAATAATAATTCAGAGATTTGGAACACTATGGTTACGAAGTCGTAGCTCATTAGCAAGGCTTCAACAATAGCTTCTTAAAAAAACAACTACAGCAAAGAAAAAAGCATAAAAAGTAAAATGAAAAGAAACAGAAACTACTGAAAACTAAAATTTTCTTCATAACTTTGGTAAACCAGTAAGGATCTGCTAGTTTGAGGTTAAAACGATCTAGCCAAGCGGCAATGCTAGTGATGCTTAGCTAACAACACAAGGTACTACATGGGCTATATCCTTGTCTGAAAAGATTTATCTCTGTATCAACGCTGCTGCACCTGATGTTGTTTTTTTAATTATTTTTTATTTTATTTTATTTTCCTTTTGTATAAAACTAGGCTATGTTCTTGGATTGATGTCTTGAGGAATTCTGGGTGTTGTTAAGACTTGGGGCCACAAAATGTAATTGTTGCACTTGTTTTGTTAACATTAAAATATTTGTACGCAAAATATTAAAAATGTTGTTTGAATTACATGTTGTATGCGTCATTTATTTTTTTTTATTTATTCTATGACCTTGACTTTAACTTATAACACATTTGACCTTTTATTTTCATTACATTAACATTTCAGATATCACTCAAGTTAAATATGTTTTCTCCTGACATTCTAAAAGTTTTGGTCAAGTCATTACATGTATATCATCATAAAAATAAAAATATATCTAAGATTTAAATATGTTCTGTATACCTTCATCATCATCAGAAGAGAAATCTGTGCCAGAAATGTTTCATTTAAAATCCAAACACAAAGATAATTAGAAAAATCAAAGAACAGCAATTAGTTTTAGTATTTCAACAAGTTATTGAAACAGCTGTTTTGTGCAGACAGAAGCTCTGCCAAAGAAAAAAAAAGAAAAGAAAATTCCCAGCATCCATTGCTGCGTCTTCCATTCCTTAATCAAGCATCACGGCCGAGCAGCACGACTCAATCAGCAACACTCGTCATGAACCGGAGAGAGAGTGTGTGACGGCAGCGGGTCAAAGTTACCCCTAAATCTGAGGAAAACATTCCTCGCGTGCAGCCGACCCCGATCCCAGCTGGAGCTGCCAGATATTGTTTCAGATTGTATCTCTTTGATGAGACTCGTCAGATATCGTGGATGACGATAAGAACGGGAAAAACATTCCCGGGATGACAAAACATTTCCATCTTTTAAAAAAGAAAAAAAAAGTGACATACTTTACTGCTTCCTGTAAACCTTTGAAATATAACAACCATTGAGTTATAGACCATATATATATATATTAAATTAAGTTCAAACAAGATGTTGTAAACTGGGTCAGAGCAGTTTTAGCGAGATAACCAGTACATGCAGAAACAGGTGTCGGGGGGGCAGTAAAAGGAAGTCCTGTGAACGGCTATTTGATTGACAGGGACAGATATAAGACCACAGCTGAAACAATTTGACAGTTGGGCCGTCTTTTACAGAGCGGCACACAAACACAACACTTGACACAGTGAACACTTTAACATCGTACCTTCAAACTTGTAGTTCCGTATAAACTCCGGGCATGTTTTCAAGCAAGAGTGGGAATATAATCTCTACAGTTCGCAGGAAATGCTTCTGGAAGTGCTTTAGTCCTGAAGGTGTAAATAAACAAGCCGGCTTCTTCTGTGTAAACTAACTATGTTAATCCGCTTGATCCCCTGTTGTGTGCCAACCCGAACATAAGTTCTTTGGCTCTGAAAGGTCCAAGTGCAGGTGATGGAAGGGCCAGGTCCAAGGGGCTGGATCCCGGGAGAAAAGGAAAGTCCAGTGAAATTGATACAGAGGAATATAAATATTTTACAGCATCGTCCACCTATTGAAGCGCCTTTGTTACACATGCCCGGACCGAAGGAACTGCAGGGGTTTCTTCTTGAAAGGAAGCTCAAAGATGCCTTTTGCATTCAGAAACATGGAGCTGCTGCTGTGATCTGAGCCCGGACCTGATCAATCATTCAATCTAAGTCTAATCCTTTATGATGGCCACGACTTTATCCATGCAAAGGCTGAGGCTACAATGAATGATTAATGATAAACATCCTTAGCATAACTTTAGTTAACCTTCATCTCTTACGGCAGGTGATTCGGAACCCTTTGAAAGTTTGGACTTCTGGATGTGTATGTTTTGGCAACAGTTGTGTTGGCAACACAAGCCAAACAAAGTTAGCAGATGGTTGCTGGCTGGTGGTTGGATTTCTGTCACATTAACGGGTTCAGTCTCACAACATTGCCCAACATTCAAAATAAGACTGGATAGATCTAAATAGCCAGTGGAAAAAAACTAAGTTTCCAAAAAACTCTCAAATATTGACGTTAAAGACGTTTTAGATGTTTCTGTATTTAATTATATCATAAAGGTAGTTAGAAAACCAATATTAAATTATAGAGTCTGCCGTGACGAGTCACATGACGGGTTATTTTTCGAGAAAACGCAGAAGAGACTTTTTCTTAGTACACTAGAAAAACGGCAAGGAGGTCAAACAAACAGGAGGTGGCAGTAGTTCCAACTCTGAACTCGCTTGCATTAGAAGACATTGAGTTTGAAGAAGAGTTGTTTGCACTTTCTCTGCAGCTCTACCGTTTAAGGACAATGAAAACACCTTAAACTGGTTCAGGAATCTGATGGTAACACGGAACACAAAGGTTACAACATTGAATCAATTGAAATCTGTTTAACAGAGAGACAGAGATTTTGGACGATGGAAAGATAAACAGACGGTAATAAGGACGGACAGATTTTCGGACAGACGTATGAATGGACAAACGTATGGATGGACGGACATTTGAATGTAAGAAACAGATGGACATATGGGTGTACGGAAGGACAGACAGATAGACGGACGGGCAGACAGACATACGTATGGACAGAAAGACAGATGTATGGGTGGACGGAAGGACAGACAGATCGACGTATGGACAGACGGACGAACAGACAGATGGACAGACAGGCAGACATACGCATGAATGGACAGAAGGACGGACAGACAGACGTATGGACAGACAGACAGACAGACGTATGGGTGGACGGACATACGTATGGACAGACAGACATACGTATGAGTGGAAAGACAGACATACGGACAGACATACGTATGGACAGAAAGACAGAAAGACAGACAGACAGATGCATGGGTGGAAAGAAGGACGGACAGATAGACAGATGGACAGATGGACGAACAGACAGATGGATGTAAGAGGCAGACAGTAGCATACACTAGCTAGATTTCTATCACAGTTTAAGACAAAATAAAAAACATTATTGACAATTTTCAAAGCATATTCATGGAACAGACTTTGTTCTGTCAGAAATATCTTGGGGGGGAAATTGTGCCCATTGAAGTGAGTCACGCGAGAGTTCTCGTGCCGAGCGGCTGAAGATTCAGAAGAGTTCGGAATATAAAGGAATCCCCAGTTTTAAAATGTCCCTGGCGGAGGTTAAAGGAAGTAGAAGGCTTCATTTCTCAGAGTGAGGAACATCTCAACCATGGCGTGGCAAAGGTCAGTTAGAGAGTAGAAAGTTGCGCGAGCACAGCCGACAACAGCCGGCGAGCCGCTTCGCTCCGACAATCATCCGCCGTCAGCCGAAGCTTTACACAGCAGCAGTTCTAGCATCTTGTTGTCAGCTTCGCATCTCACCTCTGTGCTGCAGAGGAACATGTGGAGGAGCCGTCTCTTTACACTTCGGCTTGTGTTTATCGTACGTGGTCGAACAGAAAGTCCACAGGTGGCTCTGACCTTATACTCTGAGAGAGCAAAGTCAATATTTGAGGACAAACAATTGTCGAAGCTTTAAAAACCGCAGCTAAAACATTTTTTTTTTTCTGCCCGGAGCGTCTTGTTCGTAATGAACTCTTTGAACCGGCGTCCTCGTTTTTGGCTTTGGAACGCTCCACAACACAACTATAAAGAGCCTGGTAAACAACAGTCTCATTTATGAATCCTGAATTTATGTGATTTCTTCTCATCTGTAATTAAACCCTGCCTCTTCTATGGTCAATTTATTGTTTGTTTTTCTGCATTTCGGTGGCAAAAGGATGGTCACATACTTGGGAAGAGGCAGAAACTGCCCAGAGAGTAATTATAACAGGCATGAAACTTGAGGAGGTGAAGAGGCTGTTCTGGACATGAGCATTTTTCACATACAACGAATTCTCTCTCAGCTTTTGGAGGCGCGTGGGAATCCTTTTTTTATTTATGTCTCAGGATGAATGTTTGATGAATATTTTTTTTCTGGCATTTTTCTTATTAGAAAGATCAACTATTATGAAAACAAAACTCTCGTGACTCACTCACATATTTCAAATGTTCAAGTCTTTCTCTCCAAGATGCAGTAAGTCCTTCATCATGACCATGTTTTGAAGTCGTTACTTTATAAAGTTCTGAAATCTCGGCGAAAGAGAGGTTACGAGAGCGGAGTCCATTATGATATAATAATGGCTTCACTCTGCCTCCAGCCAGCTGTAATCATGGCCCGCTTTGTTTATACAACGATTCCCTTGGAGGTGAAGACTTCCTGGGTTGATGACGCACGGTGACAAACCTTGATGTTTGACCAATCACAGCAGAGTGGGTGTGGTCATGATAAACAACATTTATTCTCAGTAAATTTGAGTGTTTTTAGTAGGAGGGGCTTAAGTACATTTTCTAATGTAAATATTTCAATAAAAAGATAGTTTTGTACGAACAGACACATACTGATGATAAAATAGAGTCTCAACATCTATTTAAGACACACTTAAATCATACTTAAAAATACTTGAAAACTTAAATATACTGTATACATGCAACATTTTGGATGTTTAGAAAGTCAATATACAGTTAGAAAATGAATATTATAAAGGTGTTAACACTATGTCTCGTGAAAAAAATTGAGAAACTGATAAAGTTTTTTTTATTTTACTTTTTCAACCAACACAAATGTCACTGGCCACCATATACAACAGAAAATACTGTAGTAGTATTAAACATCAAGTGTCAGTTCTTTTGTATGGGTGTTTGTTTTGTGGGAAACAATTAGTTAATCTAGAAGTAACATGATTTTACTTCTGTGGGAATAAACATAAATTCTTAATTTATTAATGCAACTTATAAAACAGTTGATCAGTTTTACTCCTTTTTTTGAAGTCTCATTGCTGACACAAATAATCTCTGTTACTTATATATATCATAAACACTGTCCCCTAAAATGGTCACTATTGAAAAAAAGAAACAAACTACTTTGTTTTTGAGACAACTACCCACTGTAAATATTAAAGAAAAAAACATTTAACTTGTTATTTTTTCTAAATCCTAGCTAGCAAGGGCAAGTGAGAGGTCGGAAAGTCTACACACTCACACCAGCTGATTGTTGTGAGAGGAAACCAGAGTGCCTGGAGGAATCCCACACAAGCAAGAGGAGAAATCAAGGATAAAACACAAGTTCACTTCAAAACCATGAGTTAGCCTCTAGCTGGAGTTGAACCTGCAACAGTATTGCTAACAAACTGAAGCACTAACCAACTACATTATTAGAACTTTTCCTATTCCTTGTGATGACGATAAAAGATATGCAGGTCACTCTTTCACTGGACCCTTACTTAAGATATAAACATGTATCTTAAACACACTATTGTTTCATAAGACAAGGGAAAATTGACCATTATTTAAAAGAAAAAAGAGGAGAAAAAACGAGAATATTAAACACAAAATGCTTAAAATAGAGGTAATGGATAGTTAAGTTCACAGAAAACCCTGACTGGAAATGGAAAGAGATGAAATAAAGTAAATGAAGATACTAAAATCATACAATGTTAGCACAATATCACCAAAAAAAGTTCCAGAGATGACCCTAGTCAAGTTAAATACATGTTAAACTCAAACTCTACAGAGGGTACTGGCTAACAAGCTAGCTAAAAAAGTGTAAATAACAATGTAAAAAAAGTCTGATCATAACAATATGGACTGGTTATATAGATATATACACTGCCTATTTATATATAAATATATAAAACCTTTTTTCGAGGAGTATTTCGTTAAATCAACAAATACTAGAAGACTTTAATGTGGTAAATATCTGTACAAAACTGAAAGGCGCTTTAAACCAAATGCAGAAATAAAAAAAAGGAATGTTATTTATTTAGAAAAAATGGTGAATAAAAAAAATAGGAGTCTTGAGGTAGGTTTAACATTAACAAATATCTTTTGATTTAGAAATTCACGAGGAAACATTGACAAAAGAAAGTGAAAAACAAAATAACAACAACGCGCGTCTCAGCAATTATGGGATGTGTGTCAGGAATGTGCGCGTCATTAGGACCTCGTGCGGGTGTGAGACAGCGCTGCGACTGTGCTGGAAAAATATGTAACTAGATTAGAAAAATTAAAGTCACCGAAGGAACTATTGTTGAAATCCATCGCGTCGACCCCGAGAGACAAAGTAAAGCACTTCCTCACATCTATACGAGAGACAACAGCACAAAGACTTACTCTTGACGCCCCTTCCTGGTTAATCCAAAATCCAGGTTGAACTTTCAAACGTGAAGAAGAAGTTGCATTCTCTCCCACTCGGGGCGAGCGTCAGCTGAGGTGAGGCAGCATTACTGAGCGCCTCGCTATCTTCCCGCAGCCGGGCTGAGCTTCAGAACTCTGCCAGCTGAATGTCAGGACACACCCCTTCCGAGCCCTTGGTATGTAGCAGTCGCCAGTGACCGGGGCTGGCGAGCGCGTCGTGTACGAACCACCGGGGAGCGTTCTTGCTTTCAGTGCCGTCTCTCGCTAAAGATAACACGCCAACAAACTTCACTTACGGCGAGGAATTTGAGTCAGCCCTGCTGGAAATCATAACAGAGCACTAGAGTGCA
This sequence comes from Callionymus lyra, assembly GCF_982586985.1. NCBI lineage: Eukaryota > Metazoa > Chordata > Actinopteri > Syngnathiformes > Callionymidae > Callionymus > Callionymus lyra. The sequence goes on from NC_141829.1 coordinate 13,843,806, forward strand.
ACATTACCCCGACACACACACACACACACACTGGAGTGGCAGGAGATTGTGGTGAACACAGCCACGTGGTGTTGTTCAGATGAAGCTAAGTCAACAGTTGAAGACTCCTTCGGTAATCTCGACAGTGCCGTGGTATGTGCTCGACTAAATGAACATGACGGTGAACTCGTCGAGGGCACATGTCAAGCCAGGGGTTAAATCCAAGACCGCCAAGAAGAAGCAGGAGATTTTTTTGCCACAAAAATGTTTTTTTCATTCATTTTTGGCTTTCAAATCATGTAAAATCTTTAGGTTTTTTGTTTGTTAATTCAATAAATAAAGACTCAAGGACTCATTCATTCCTCGGGCTATTAAATTGTACAATTCTGAGTTTGGGGGCAGGAGTGGAGTGAAAGTATCTGAATGTTCTGTTCTATGTTAGTCTTTGTATCCTTTGTCTTTGTTATTTTTCTTTGATCTATGTTCTTTATCTTTATCTTTAGACTTAGATTGTATCACCTTGATCTTTCTCTTTATGTTCTTGTTCTTATTTTATTTTTAATATTTATTATTATTTATATATATATTATATATATTATTATATTTATTTTTATTTTCTATGGAAAATTGCTTTTTTCTGTGGCTTATTGAAAAAAACAATTTGAGGGATCCCTGAGGGATCAATAAAGTTTTACCTTACCTTACCTTACCTTAAAGTGTGTGTAAAATATATTTTTCGTTTACAATTAACATGCCGCTATTAATGGCATTCATTTGGGAAGTTTCAATCAAACTTCCAACCACTCAATGGAATTGCTGCGATGACTGAGGACGAGAGGATACAACCTGCTCCAGCTACTTTTCAAAGCTGATGTTTGGGATGTTTTTGGCTTTCAGATCTATTGATATAACCCAAATTTCACTAAAATCAGGTTCATGTGCCGTTTCATTAAAGTAGTTTGTTAAAGGAGGACAAACTATTAGATGAATAAAATAAATTGAATGAAAAGAAAATATCTAAATGAAAGTCTTACTTCCCATTAGGAAATTATAAATTTAGTTCTGCTTACACCAATATAGCAGGATATGTATTTCACGATAATGTATCAATATTAAACATATATATTTTGCTTATGGATCACATTTTATTTTAGTTCCTCTATGGTTTATATTTCAATTAAGTGTGAGTGATTATTGATATTTTCACAATTTACGACGCGTGTTAATTTTTCTGTTGCAATTCAACTCCTGATCGATAGATGGCAGCAGTCATTACATCTCCCACAGCTAAGAAAACAATGAAATCCTGTGAGGTCCCGGCGATGACTGGGGACGAGAGGATACAGTTGACTTCAGCAGCCTTTAATGCCATTGTTTGGACATATTTTAGTTTCAAAACCAATGAAAGCGGTTACGACTCAAGTCAAGAGTCATGTGGTCTGTAAATAATGCACCACCGAGTCAAGTACTACAAACATATCCTTGTTACTACAGTATCACAAGTTACCCAGTATCGTGATATGCATCCTATTGCCAGCTCTGAAGCCGATACACAGCCCTGACCGCTAATAGATTTTTACCCCTTGTAATGACTCTGTGTGACATCCTTGGTCTAATGGAACAGACGATCGAATGAAAGTTCAAAAAACCAATAACTCACCATTGTCAGTGACCTTCTTCAGGGCTGATGCGATGACATCCGAAGGAACGCGAGGACTCTCCACGTACTTCGGCTTCCTGGTCGGACCTGTCGGCAGGGATCCAGAATTAAAAGAGAGACGAAAAAAAATGGCACAAAAAAGAAAATGAGCTCAAAAACCCAGAGTAGAGATGGAACTGTGGTTCTCTTGCCGCAGTGACACACACACAAACACAGAGAGACAGTCCATAGTCACACTGGTGTGTGCGGCGACTCGCAGTACTGCTCGCCTCGCCGGAGTCTTCTAGTAAAACAGCGAGGCAGCTCCAGGGAATTCAAACTACGCCAGGAAACCACAGCAATTAGCCTCATCGAGACTCTAAACACACACATGGAATTTTAGAGACATTGGAAACAACAAAAACAGACTGCGAGTCAGTGTTTTTAATTCTCTCTCCTGCTGCTGAAGGACGTGTTGTTAAACTGAGGTCCAGTTGTTGGTGCGAGTATCTGGGGCAGCAGTACCGGGCTTTGACTGGAGTCGGGAGGTTAGAGTCGGCTGCTCTGGATTCTGCTTTAAAGGTAAATTTAGAATTTCCCCAACGGCCTGTACAGAACGTTGGATCCCTGATCTTTATATCTTCTACTTCAGGTATTTTGATCATGGGAATAAATACACCGTTAAAGAAGCAAATACTAGGTGGAGTTGCAGTACAGTTTGGATTGCATAAACGTCAATTCATACATACACACATATTCCTTTAAGATAATGTTTGGACTAGGGGTGTAACAAATATCGATACACTTAAACATCGCAATATTTGTATCAAATTTTGTTTTACTTTCAAATCATTTATTATTTGTGTATCATAGTTAATATATCGATTATATTTGAATAAAGTGCATTAAGTAAAATATTTAAAACATTTGATTAAAAGTAACATGAAAAATCATTTGGTTTGTTTTGTGCAATTGAATTTCCGGCCGCTAGGTGGCAGAAATCATCACGTCATATGCAGTAAGGAACAATGATCTTGCAAGACCAGAGTCAAGTACTTGGAAAATACTACTTATATATCATATTTCTGTATCGTGATACGCATCGTATCAGCTGATTTCTGAAAATACACAAACCCTACTTTTAAACTGATGTTATTTAGTCTGCTGTCAAACACTAAAATGATTTGTTCCTAAATAAATGCTGATTTTTAAAGCAAAATTTTTAACTGTTGTAATGACTTCAATGATTCAAGTGTAAAGTGCGACTTGTGAAGTAAAAACACCTCAAAATCCCATCAGTTTGCACTGTTAATGACCAGCGAGCTAGGTTAGCAAGAAAGAAGTTGAGTTAAAAGGTTTTATTTATTGAATATTATTATTAAAATAGTGTTATGGAACTTGGCTCCTTGACAGGGCTTCGAGTCATTCCAACTGATCTCTGTGTCTCTTAAAGATACAGGGCTTTTGTAATAGCGTTAATAAATAATAAACAATTTCAATAAAGTTTTACCTTACCTTACCTTAATAAGGAAGCGGTACAGGGTGTCATGTAAAACTCAAAAAACAAAATGTTTTTTTTTTTTATTAAATTATACTTTTTTTTTATTAGTATTGATCTCTTAAATGTCAAATCGATTTGACGTCTTTTATTGGAAAAAAAAAGTTTCAGCTTCATGCAACAGGTCTTAACATAGACCGTCATTGTGGCTTCATAATTGCCGCAATACAGAAGTGTAAAGATTTACCATTCTAGCCCATAATGTCCAACACTTTAACACTTTTCTCTCAGCCTTTGATTACTTCTGTGTATTCTCCTGTCGTCCAACAAAGACGCCAGACTAAATAGTGAAACAAACATCTCATTTTCCTGTCTACAGAAGGAAAAAAAACATTCCTTTAGCTCATAGAAAAGAATATTTTGCTTTCCGAGACTTGACCTGCTGTAACCCACTTTAAAACCTCCAGACGTCTCTTATCAGATGAAAATGAATATGTAACCCCCGAGTCCAAACATAAAGATTAGACGGGGGTAGCGGAGTCAACCGTTTCCTACTAGCACATCAAATACCGGGGCGACTCCCACCCTTAAAAAAAAAAACCCACAATCCTCCTCAGATTAAACAACTTTTTCAAAAACAACTGTAATCACGAGCAGTTGTGGTTTGGGTCGGAGCGAGAGGAAGAGGGGAGTAGGGGGGGCGGGAATAACATGAAACAACATCTGAAGCTGGATGGAGGGTGCCCTCTGTGGAGGTGTCACTGAAATACATTTGAATCTACATCAACAGAGCTCCAACGTTATCCACCATCACCTTTGACTTGAGCGGTTGATCCAGTACTAAAGAACATATTCTGAATAAACCTTTTATTAATTTCACTGGCTTTGCAGGTTCATAACATGAATTTCTACCTTCATCTCTTTTTTTTTTTGAGTCGCTGTGGTGGGCGACCCGAAGCCTCTGAATGAAGAAGAAAAAACTCAAGGACGATGGCGCAGTTTCTTTAATATCACGTTATCTGTATCCTCAAGTTACCTCTGGAAAAAAAAAGAAAAAAGTTTCTGTTGGTTACCTCATGCGGTTCTTTCTCTTCCCACTTTGTAAACCGACACCCGAGCATGAGGTTCGGTTTTACTCCTCGCTCGGGCCCCCCCGTTGTTTGCAGGACGCAATTAGGTGAACGGAGCATATTTAGTTCGAGCATTTCTTGGCTGCGGGGAAAAATCTACCTGAACTAAGTGTGTCTCTTATAAGATGTGCTTTGTGGGAAGCGGCGAAACAGACCCTGCTGGGGCTTTACAAGCCAGCCGCCATCGGCCCTCGAGGTCTTTGTTAAAATATCTCAGATGTCAGACACAGCTTCTCTGTGTTGCTTTAATTGACACAGTGTGACTCCCGGGTAATGGGTTAAGCATGACAATCCACAAAACAAAAGTGCAGCTCTGGAAAGACCCGCAGGACTAAAACGAAGAGAGGTAAACCTTTTATATATATCAGATAAAGAGTATTTCAGCGTGCGACTCCACAACTGGATTTGAATATAATTTATTCGACTTGTGTCCTTGACAACAAAAGATGCGAGGATCGGTTCTGCCTGCGATTTGATGAACGCTCGAAATCAAGCCGGGGCTTTTAACTCCACTTTTAGGTTCCCTCCAGTGACTTCCAGCTCATTTAGGAATTGATTTTATGATTCCTAATTACTCTTCCAATCCTGTCTTGCCCCCGGATTCCATGACTGAAACGGTACCTCCTGAAGCGAAGGGTCTTTAGCAGCTGAGGTCGTGTGAAAATGTTAATTAAATCGAACGGTGATCGGTCGTTTTCCATCTAAGGGACACAAATCATAATTTAATCATCATCATCATAACATTTTCATCAGGGCTCGCAAGCATTTTTTGGACCGCGGACCAGTTCAAATGTCAGGATCATATTCAAGGAGTGATGTTCAGATAGAAATAATAAAAAAATGCAAAAATAACCTGCAAAAAAAACAACTCTACACTGGTTACGAAAAGATGTTTGTGTGTTTGCATCAATGTATGTTGGATTGTATGCCGACGATGGTGTTCTGTATGTGTGCGTCTCTTAGATTTTATAAACTTTTTGCCAATGTGTGAGTCTGCGTTTAGCATTATTTACATGGAATGAGGACATTTTTACTAGTCAAAAGTCACATGCTTGTGTTATTATTGTTATGTTATTAGCATGAGGAAATCTTTTGTTGTCGTTATCTAAAGGAAACACCTTTTAGTCAGTCATAATAAATAGAACCCCTTTCTCCAGTCCCTGGACTGGGGGTTGGAAACCACTGATCTATACGTCTCTCTGTTAAAGTGTTGATACTATTCACAGTACAAAATTCCATGTATCCTTTGATGCTAATTTGAGGTTGAATATGTTTATTTTATTTCATAAGATGGAAAAAATGGTGAATTTCTGTTAACCTGACTTTTAGCGCCAGTTACCAAGTGGCTTGTAGCTCGCAAGTAACCAGGAAATGAAGAGGAAGAATCTGCTGCTAAAAAGCAAGGCTTTTCTGGTCATTTAAAATAAAATATAAATATCACCATTAGGAAATGGCATGATTGCCTAAAAGTCGATGTTTCTCTATATATTTTGAAGCATGAACTGTGTTAGCAAAGGGGGTCAAAACCCTAACAGTGTTTGGGGGGAGGGGGGGCTTGCCATGGTGTCATTTGGAAACCCCTAGACTTTCAGAGTTGATTTTCTTGCACGTTCTTTAAGTTTTACTAAACAAAATGAGAAATTCAAAGAGCAACAAGCAGCCAAACAACTCTTAAATGCATAATGTGTGTGTTTTTATTACACATTGCTACCTTCACTACGACCTCCAGATGACATTCCGACTGAGGCGCCCATCGATTTGTGTTTTGTTCTACTCACAAAGAGATGATCACAACTTAGAGCGTTTTTTTCACGGTTAAATCCTCTATTAAGTCAACCCAAAATCACACTCCTTGGACCAAATTGATGACCAAGAGAATCATCTAATATACGTACTTCTTAAATATAGGATTGCATCTTGTAATAAATGTGTAATTAACATGGTACTAAGCAGCTACTTGGATTGTGGAGGGAGGTTGCACTCACCGTGGAGGCACCAGTGCACACAAAGACTCCAGGATTCAAACTGACAACAAGTAGAGATCTATCGACCAACGAGTCGGCAACAGCCGAAGCGCAAAGTGGTAATTGTTTGGAGACGCTTAGGAAATTTCCCAGCATTCTTCCTGGTGGACTCTGACTTCTTCACATTTCAACTTTTCAATGAGCCAGTGTCTCCCAAATGAGAATCCGGCCGGATAAAACGACCAACACAACACTGGCCTCTATGTTCCGAAATGACGTTCTTCATCTCCGAAGACTGCACCATGACATTCTGAGGACATTTTTCTTCGCCATCCAAGAAGCGGCGTTATTAAAATCTGCACCTAGTGAGATTTAATTTGCTCTGAAACAGGGAGTTCTACTTGAAGCTAGAAAAGTGTTTTATAGATTAATATCTTGTCCAGAGTCTCTTCTTTATCACCAAATAGTCGTTTTTTTCTTTTTAGTCTGACTCCGCTTTCCAACTTTTAATGAAATCCCTTAAATTATAAATGTAGTCGTCACTTAACAGCCATTCCGATTCTTTAATAACAATAACTCTGCAATGAAAAGATTGATCACTCTTACAAGAATTTAATCTGGGAGTCGTATCGTTTGTCACTTGCTTCGCTGAAGTTGTGCGAAAAGTCTGTGTTTAACTTTCTAATCATGAGCCAAAATGACAAGTGTTTAATCTCACAGCTCATTTTCTGGTCAAGTATTAATCGGTGATTAGTACGGGATCGGTATCATGATCCAGGGGCAACGCTATGATATAATAGATACTGTATGAACAAGGATATATTTGTACAGTATTTTCCGCACTATTAGGCGCACCTTCAATGAATGGCCTATTTTAGAACCGTTTTCATAAATAGGGCGCATAGAATAAAAGTGTAACAACCAAGACAAACTCACTCAAAATGGTGGCAGTAATCTTACTCAATAGACGTCCGCCAGGATGTGACATGCGTCATCAACCCCACCCCATGATGACGCAATGACGTAATTCCGCCCACGGCGTGTCAGCTCAGAGTCATGAAAGTGTTTGTAAACAAGTCACCCACCAGGTAATGTTCATATATAAAGCGCTCCGGATTACAAGGTGCACTGTCGTTTTTTTGAGGAAATTTAAAGCCTTTTAAGTGTGCCTTATAGTGCAGAAAATACGGTAGTATTGTCGAGTACTTGACTTATAGACCACATGACTCTTGACGAAGTCGTAACTGCTTTCATTCGTTTTGAAACCAAAATATGTCCAAACATCAGTTTTGAAAGTTGCTGGAGTCGACTGTATCCCCTCATCCTCAGCCATCGCTGGAATCTCGCAGGATTTCATTGTTTATCTGTGGAGAAAGTAATGACTGCTGCCATCTAGCGGTCTGAGTTTGATTGAAACACAAAAATCGTTCAATTTTTTAGTTCAAGAGCTTCCTCGATCTTATGCTTAATTGTTCCTTTACTCGTGAACAAGATCACAATCTACTTGAACTCCTCCTGGAGATAGTTTGCATCTCCGCCTCAAAATATTAAACCTACACATTTATCTTCTCTGGCTTCTTGTCGTGTTCTTTTCCATCTACGTTCGATAACAGAGATGTCTGTGGAAAGACTTTGGCAGATTTTCCTCCTTCCCTTGAAGAAAGGTGGAGAAGACAGGACTGTGATAAGAAGCCAAACCAGCAGGGTAGTGAAGTGCAGCGAGCTGAACGGTTTGATAGAAGTTTTCACTGGCCTGCCATCAAAGACACTTTTTTTTTTTTCAAAGTGAAGCTGCGGCATCACAGGATCTTTTACAGGTCAGTTCTCAGGCGGACATCAGTGGTCCTCACGGCCCAGTCCAGGTACCGTCGATAAGACTGTCAAACCAAAGGAACTTCTTCTCTGGTAGTCTTTATGCAGCAAAATGGAAACTCTATACATGTTTGAGTACTGTGGGGCCCAGGGGGCCACATGCTGGCCTCGTGGGGTCACTTTGACACGAGAAGGTAGAACTCTTTGGTGGTTCTGGGTTAAAAAAAATTGACCAAGTAGTTCTTGTTTGTAATGCATAACTAACACATGTATTATACATTATAATGTATTTGTTAGAATTTATAGAGGATGTTATGACAGTTTATAAAGATGTGATGATTCATTTTATAACAGGCTTGATAAAGTATTATTCATTGTTCTTGTTCGGTTTTTATGAAACTTGCTGTGAACTGGAAACCAAATTTCCCAAAGGAGATTTCAAAAGGGATTAATGAAGTCAATCTAATCTAATCTAATCTAAACTGTGGACCTTGAGATCTTTAAGAAAAGTGGGAACACAGTCTTGAAATTGTAATGTTTTCATAATAATATTACAAATAAAACCATACACTATTGATTTGAACATATTTTTGGAATGTATTATTAACCTTTAACATTGTAATTAAAAGACAGTGTTACTTATAATATACTTAAATCCAATTATAAGTTGTCATAAATTACTGTTTACTTCCATAAATACATGCAATAATCATATTATTCAAGAGAACTTCTTAGGAAGTATTACCAAGTGCTCTTTTACTTTCTCTTACTATGATATGATTACCTACTTAGTTGGTATTTACAACTCCCTCCCTGACTTCTGCAGTGCCTGCACTTGTACTACTGTTTATTGTCATTCTTATATTCATCTTTTTTATTGTTTAAAAATATTATTTTGAAATATATGTACTATATGTTTGAATTGAATTTCCCCAATGTGGAATGAATAAACACATGGATTATCTTATCTTGAAATTTCGTCTCATTATATATTATCATAACACTTGCATGTGCTTATTTTTCCTTTCTTATGCAACAATATTCAAAATATATTAATAGTAATAATGAACATATCGAAAATGTTATTGCGTACTTAATAAAAATTGAGTATTATACTAACTTACTTACATGATTTAATTTACTTTAATAATCATTGCAATAATTAAGTTTTATTATGATTAGTTTACCTTTGTCTTAGTTGTCGAATCTTGAAGTTTTCATTCTCCTGTTATAGTTTTCATTGGAGCCTCTTGTGATATAAAAACCAGTCCGCGCAGTACACGCTGCTTCCATTAGAGGTCAGTGTGGAGACACTGGAGCTGATCAACTATATTCCTTCAACAGATGTATCTTTGCAAGTCTGAAGGAAAACGTTTGTGATGATTATATTACAACCGGCGGCAAAATACGCTCATTAATTCAACTGTCACGTAGTAAATGTCTCTTCCTGAGCTCCGGTGGAAGGCTGTAAACCATTAACAAGGGATTCTGGGTACTGGTCAGCACATGTCAGGGTTCCGGGTCGGTGGTGGCTAAGCTCTGGATTTAGCTGATCAAAGTTAGTCCGAGTGAACGCCACCAGGACTCTGCGGCTCAGCCATCCGTCACGCTCCTAATTAAGATGTGTGTTTTTTTCCTGTCGTCCCCTGTGAAGTAGGCATTTACTGCACTTCCGAACAACAATCGATTATCCCGACGCGTCAGGAAATGATGTCAATCTTCGAGATCCTGCTAAAACCACTTCCCCTCAAAGACGCCGCTAATGGCGTGTTGGGAGAGAAAACACATGGGTCATGACAGCCCGAATTAAAAACGTTTCCCCCCTCGCCCTGGACACGCTTCTTCCTTTTTTTTTGATGGTTGAAAATGTTGATCCACGTTGTTTTCGTCGTGTACCCGAGACATTTCCTCGCCAGTGTTTATTGACTGGAGGTGTGAAGCCTCCCCCGACAGGTTTTCACACTCACGTGTGAGGACGGTTGAAGTAAAGACGACCCCCCCCCCCCCCCCTTCATCGATGTTATCTTCTCTGGTCGTCCTCTACATGACATGGAGGACCTCTGTGGGGATTCAAACCTTAATAAGTGTTGCTCTCTTCCTGTCCTCAGGGGCCCTTTCACCTTCATAGTCTTCATAGTCTCCCTCTGTTCTGCTCGATCGCTTCTTATTTCAGGTCCGACGGACTCTTCCTTGTGACTTATTACCACAGCGCTCGTTTATTTTATCACAAAATAAAGCTTTTAATTGTGTCACATACAAGCAAAACATTATATTTATTTCTTTTGACAGTGATCAGCAAAAGTAAACTTGTGGCCCGAGGGCCACATCTGGCTCACCTGGCTACTTAATAAGGCCCGCTGGATGTTTTTTTTTTCGAAATCAAAGTAGATTAATGTTCATGTTTATATTGTGAAGCATATAAATGTGTGTTTAAGGTAAAACAAGGAACGGAATCATGAATGTAAACAATAAGAGTAAAACTAATGTTGATTTAAGGAATTTGTTTAGTAAAAGAACGACAAAAAACGAGAGATTTTTAAGATATTTGAGCATCAAAGAATGAAAATGTGAGCACTTAGTTCTTCTGTCGGCTGCTCTGTAGTGACAGGAACCCTAACTTCCCAAAGGAATTTCCTGAAAATGTTTAATTTACCCGTCTATCTAAAGACTCGTACTTCCTGTTAGGTGAACAAACCTATTGTTGAGCCTGAGACTTGTTTGATTGAGTTTGACACTCGAGGAGTAAAGCGGGAATCTAAAAATTCCAAAACCAAATCCCTTGTTTAAATTAATTGAAGGAAATGTGTATCCTGAAGGAAAATGATATTGACATAGTAATTATATAATTTATATTAAGGGGAAAAATACACACTTGGACATTTTTAAAACTAAACAAGAAACCCTTGACAAACTAATTTTCGAAGGACAAATAAACACACATTAAAAACACAATCTAGATACTTTAAATGCCAAGTTCGTGAAAGAAAATGTGCCGTAATTTCAGTGATAAATAAAGATTGCTTTGTGTAGTTTAATTAGTTCACGGTTGTCTGCAATTGGTTGTTTTATTTTTTCCAAGTTATTTGGTTTAATTTAACAGTTTTGAGTGAGGTATTGTTATTTATTTTCCTTCCTTTGGTTTTATTGTTGTTATATAATAGTTTTTGGGATCAATTCAATCATTAGTGACTTGTGTGTCGGGAAATTAAAAATCAAAATTCAGTATCGCCTGTTGAGACTCTCAAAAAATGATGCAGTGCAGTCATTTTATTTTCTCATTATAATTTATACCCTAATAAAAATCATCTCAATCATATTGGATTATGAAACATGAATATCCAGCGAGTGGATCTGGTTGAAATAATGAAAACCATCAGAGCTATAAAGCCACACTCGAGAGCTGAAGCTGAACACGAACGCTACAACAATGGATTAAGTGACTTAAAGCCTTCAAATTCAACTCTAAACACATCAAAGCTGCCACTACTCCAAACAAAAAAAACGTCAGGCTCCACAGATGAGGGCCACATGTGACTCCACTAACCACTTGAAGATATCCTAATCTCGGCCTGCGCACTAATCCACGCGGTGGAAGTTCATCTACAAAGGTATCTCGCCCTGCTTTGAAGACAACAATGTCGCCCAACAATCGTGGCTGAGAGAGGAAAGACAGTGAGATCCTCTGTAAACATGGAGAGCAAACACGGAGCCGTCGGTGCGAGACGCAAGGTGATCAAACAAGTGAGAGTACCTGGGGACTTCTTGCTGGGTCGTAAAGGCATCATGTAGGACTGCCTCGGAAGGAGGGGCGAGGAGGGCAGCGACAGCGACGCCCCCTTGGTGAGGCTGAGCCTGAAGACGTCATCCGTGGCCTGACCGTACCCCGACCCGTGCAGGAGCGGACCCCCGTCGGGTGGGAACCTCTTCAAGTGGCCGTGGACATCACCTGTTGAGACCGAGATGGTTGGTTAGCAAACCTGGAGCTGAGGCTCTTTAGATCAACGGTTTTAAACACGTGCACGTTATTTGATTATGCTATCATCTATATAGCTTTGATTTAACAGGTTGAACTGATTTCTAAGATCAAACATCATCCTTAATTTGAAGAAAAAAAAGAAAGTGCACCTAATTATACACAAATTGAAAAACAAAATACAGATCAAATACGTAGACGAGACCCCATAAGTACAATTTAAAGTTTAAATTGTCATTTGGAAAAAAATCTTTCAGAATGAAAAACATGAAAACAGGTTATTTTCAAGATAAAACTGAAATTTGAAAAAATAAAAAGTAAGTAAGTAAGTAATTTTTATTTGTATAGGGTTTTTCCAGACCAGGGTCACAAAGCGCTTAAAAAATCGAAACAATATTCAATAAAGTATATACTTTAAAGGACAAGATAAAACTGAGAACACAAGATAAGCACCAAAATAGTATTTTGTAGGGGTGTAAGAAGATATTGGTATAACAATATATCCATTTTTTTCATTCTCGATACTGTATCAATATTCAATAGCTTTGTTTCCATATTTGAAAAAAAAACAAAAAAAAACTTTATATTGACGGCGTTTATTCATTTGTGTGCTTTAATTAAACCTCTGGCCACTAGTTGGCAACATTCGTCATTTCCTCCGTGCAAAAGTAACAACAAACCCGTTGAACTGTCAGAAATGACTGAAAAAGAAAGGAAACACCAGAGTCCAGCAGCTTTTAAAGCTGATGTTTGGACTCATTTTGGCTTAAAAACAAAGTTTAAAGTAAAAAAAAGGGTAAATTAAAGGTGACCTGGACAGCTTCTATAATACTTTGCCGCCCAGCCAACCAATCACAGCCGTCTCTATCACTTCTGACATAGCAACATAGACGTAGAATTTAAATGATGTATTGTTGCGACAGATTCGTCATCACTAAACATAACAGAATGCAGAAAGGCATCTTGGGAGTTCACCATTTTGTTGGTAAGTAAGGTGGGTGTGGTAATTACTGCCCAACCACTGAGTTCTGTGGTGGTTTTGAAGTATATTTGCTGTTTGAATAAACAATATGAACAAAGACAAGGAGCTTTCCTGTTCCTTTAGCTTGTTACAATATATTTGAATATGTAGTACCGTGTGCAAAAGTTAAAAAACAGCAATGAACCACGATATGCGACGGTACCACTGTAGGACTATCTTTGTATGAAGTTGCAGTAGACGATTAAACACCCCGAAAAAGAAGGATTGACAATTGTATCTGGGAATTATATCATTACCTCCACCAAGAAGGTTATACTACTGTCTTTTTATCTGCATTTTAGAATTAGTTAAAAGGAACGTAAATAATATAAATGATGGATGTGTTTCATCTGTTTTAAAGCCACCATCATCGACTTGTGTGGGTTCTAGCTGCCGTCAATCGAGCATCAGAGTAAACTCATAAATAACCATTGAATAAATTCAATAAATTACCAAGACATCAACAAGATTATACGTTGTTTTTATAAAAGTCACAAGAGAGCAGCTTCTTGGCAAAGCATCAATTCATTTGAGAGTTCAAAACGCTAAACTGATTTATGCGTTTCTGCAAATATTTAAACGACTGTTATCATCGCCAAATATGAAACTAAATGTTCCAGAACAACATACAACGATTGACAATGAAGGGAAATCAAAACAGACGTTTGTGCTTCTCATGTGTTATTATTTCTGATGGAGCGGAGACCACACAACCACAAGCACAACTATGGCAGTAACTTTTTATTAGTCTGAGATAAAAGATGGCCGGCGAGCCCGTGTGAGCGTGAACAATATATCACCAGTTCTTGCTATTGTTACCCCCACAACACCCTCCAACCCCCCCGGCCCGAATTTCAGGAATGTGTAACCCCGAGTAAGTCTCTTGGAGGAAATATTTTTTTTACAAGTAGAAATAACAGTGAGAGCAAAGGAAGCATGAACAGACATGAAACCTTCAACGTACAGTGAGAGAACTTTTTGTCTACTATATTATTACATATTTTCTATTCCGATTTGTTCATATTGATAACATTGTTATTTATCTAAGTTTAGTTTTTTTTTAGTTTTATTACTTTTATATTTTAATTAATTTACACATATTTTAAAAGTTATAAAATATATTTTAAAAGTCAATCAAATTTATAAATATCTTATTGGAAGTCAGATTTTAATACCATCCTTTTATTCTTTAAGGCTTAATTTATCTTAATAATCTTAATTTTTGTCCTTCTTCATCAAGCTAATTCAAAATATATCTCTTATCTTAAACACTGGCATGCCTTTTTGTCACAATATCAACAGTTTATTTTAGTTTTATACATGTGCAATAGAACTATAAAACATTAACTAGCTACAGCTGTGTATTAAACGGGATAAGTTGGTTATTTTGGCCAACTTTACGATACCAAACCAGTCACAGAGTTACACACCCAATTCAACTTCTAACGCATTATTTCTTTTTTAACGCAAGATACATTTCGTCACAACAAGAAGGATCTGTCTCGCCTGCAGTTAATACAAAACTCTGCAGCGAGAATTCTGACCTGCTCTAGTAGAAGAACTCACATTTCCCACGATCCTTAAAACTCTTCACTGGTTGCCAGTTTCTTTCAGGATCAATTTTAAAATTCTGGTTCTTACTTTCAGATCTATTCATGGTCAGACCTTACATCAGTTATCTGATCCAGCCTTACACCCCAGCTCGGGCTCTTGGGTCTGTGGATCAGAATCTACTGATGGTTCCTGAACACACGCTTCCAGGCCCACTACTACTACTACTGGATCCTTCAAGAAACATCTTAAGACATTTTTATTTGTGCAGGCTTTTCCCGGATTTTCTTGGAGTCCTGTGTTCGTTTTATGTTGTCTTGGCCTTTTATAGTATATAGTTTAACTGTGTATTGTTTTTGATTGTTAAAGCGCTTTGTGACCCTGGTCTAAAAAGGCGCTTTAAACATAACCATTACTTACACAAACGTCTCTCTCCAGGAAAGAAAACAACATCTGCAGGTGGGAAAATCCTTCAAAAACGCAGGACAACGTGATATGTAGTTAAAACCAGGGTCACTGTTCAGTGGGAACGCTGGAGCCACAGCACACATTGGAAGGTCGGGCAGCGGGTTTAGTAAATAAAGTTGCGTCACTTGCCACCGCGTTCAGATAACAGGTTATTTATTAAGCAAACTGTACATGTGTTTAGCGGCGAGAACACATATTATTTCATCCTGCTTAAACGTTGAGTTCACTGGCTGTGTCAACAACATCAGTTAGTTCAAGCTCACATGACTTTTTGTCTCGCTCCATTGACACTAAATAAATAAATATTTGTTTGATTTTTAAAGACATTTTTGGTACAACACACTTCTATTTTATTTATTTGCAAATCATGGACAAGCTTAAAAGGGCAGACACTAAAAGTTGTTTGCATTTAAGAAAAATATTATCCATTTAGTCGACTCATACGAGTATTTCTTAAAGAAAGTTATCGTTATTTATGTATTTATTTATATTTTAAAACATTCAAAGTGTTAACTAGTTTACTTTTTTTACGGCAGGCAGGAGTGGAGTAAAAGTATCTGGATGCTCTGTTCTATGTTAGTCTTTGTATCCTTTGTCTTTGTTATTTTTCTTTGATCTATGTTCTTTATCTATAGACTTAGATTGTATCATTTTGTTCTTTCTCTTTATTTCTCTTTGTTCTTGTTATTATTTTATTTTTGATTTATTTTTTATGAAAAATTGCTGTATTTGCTGTGGCTATTGGAAAAAAACAATTTCAAAAAATCAATAAAATTCTACCTTACCTTACCTTATTCTGGCCATTTTAACCTAGTTAAGGGCCACAAATGGCCCCGGTGCCAGGCTTGACAGTTGTACAACCGCCGATATACACTTAAGATGACGCTGGAAACGCTCAACAGTCGCCAACAAATCATCACCCTGTGTGCGCAAAGTGTTTAGTTTGGCTCACTTAGCATCATAAGCTAGAAATACGACGACAACTGTAGCGTGAGCCCCGACACAGAAAAGCATTGGAAGCCACAGAGGCATAAAGAAAACATCTTTGTGGCTCCACTGCTACATCAACTGACCTCAACGGTGTCTTGTAGACGCAACACAACCATTTGTCGGTGTTTGAATATGACAAGAATATCATTATTTATTGATATATTTGACGTTTTTTCTGCAGAGGTCTGTGGGTTAAGATGTCATTCGTCTCTCTCTCTCTTGCGGAACTCCAGTTGCACCTAAAGAAGACATTTTCATTTGTTCCTCGCAGTTGTTTCTTGACAACGCAGACGTAAACGCCAGACTCGCGACTAATGTCTTTACCTTCCCCGCCTGTGGTTTTGGCTAAGTGAAATCCCAGGGTGGAAATAAAAGCCTTTTTCGCTTTGTAGAAAAAAAACTGCGAGGACTAAGTCTATTTTGAAACGGGAGGTAAAGTCGATCCGGAGCCACGATAAGTAGCTAACTTGCTACAATTAAATCTACAAATTATTCACGTCACACCAGAAATTAAGATCATGTGACGGCAGGTCGATCCACGTGGCAGATGTCGGCTGAACATCTGTCGGAAAGAATGTCGGGAGATTTATTCCGATGTCCGTCTGGAGATTAACGGCATCAAGTTTTTAAGCTAAAGAAACAGTTTCTGTCGGCCGTGTCACAGCAGACACAGAGCTGTCCTGAGAAAAAAAAAAGGCCCCTCAACAAAGATGGACGCCGGTCACGCAGAGGGTTGCAATTAGACCTTGGCATGCTTGAGGACCAGGAAGGGGCCAAGAATGGCGGAAGGGTCAGTCAGCCACGGGGACGACCTGCTGTCACCCTGACCTAAGTGGGAATTACAACTTCACGCTCATTCCCAAAAAAGAAAAGACGATTATGGAAATCAAGAGCGTCTGGTTTGCTTCCTCGGAGATGCAGACACAAGAGGTCATCCTGGAAGAGACTGGATTTTATGGGTGTAGGAAACTATCAATACACTTAAATATTGCAATTTATTTCCCACAATATCCAATTGATATTCAACAGCACTGTATGGATTTAAAAAACATGGGCTATTAAAACATTCATTCATTGTCTACCGCTTAATCCCGGGGTCGGGGTCGCTGGAGCCTATCCCAGTATCATAGGGCGAGAGGCAGGGGACACCCTGGACAGGACACCAGTCACCCTCATACCTATGGACAATTTCCCAAAGTTCTCAATCAACCTCTGTATGTTTATGGACTGTGGGAGGAAACATATTTGAGTTAAACCAAAGTTATTTTATGGTTTATATTTCAATAAATTGTTAATAAAATAAAAGAATTCGATGTTTTTTTAAAATGTAACATTAACATGCAAATATTCAAGTTGTTTGTCAATGTTTGTGTTGCAATACAAATACCACTCGCTAGATGGCACCAGTCATTTTGTCCTCCGTGGCTAAAGTAACAGTGAAATTTCGAAAAAATCCCAGCGAGGACTAAGGACGAGAGGATACAGTGGAACGCTGATTTTTGGGCATAGTTTGGTTAAAAAACAGATGAAAGCAGTTACAACTTCGTCAAGAGTCGTGCGGTCTGTAAATTCTTTAACACAAGAGTCAAGTACTCGACAATACTACAAATATATACTTGTTCCAACAGTATCTCAATATATCGTACCATTGTCAATGTATGGTGATGCTTATTGTATCGCTAGATTCCTGCCAATACACACCCATACTTGTTTTTTCCGAAATCATTCCAAGTACATAAATACAATAGTAGATCATTTTTCTATTTGGTTAAACTCCAAACTTAGACAATTCGGTTGGTAAAAATGACTCAGAATGTTGGAATAATATTGTTGTAATTAAAATACAATCGACTCGAGTATGTAACGCCCTCGAGGCGTCACCAGTGCAGCACGTTAAAAAGATTAAGACAATCAATGATGTCATTTCAAGAGATGTTTTTTCTTTGAGCACGAGGCGCCACATAAGAGAGTGTTGCCCGGAGGTTCTGGGGACTTGGCCCGGAGTGGGTCCTGGTGGCTCTCCTGCCCGACGCTAAACCTGGAGGGACTCGAGGACAGAGAACTGCCCAGTGCTATTTTAGATAGTTTCCTAAACCCTCGTGGCTGCGAGGTCTACAATTTCAGAGCCGGCTGCGGTCGAGGAAATCAAGCCTTTCAAATTACACGCTTCTGCAGTAAAATGATGTAAAAATGATTACAGTCCAGAATCCTAACGTTGCTTCTCATCAAAGAGAATGACCAGAGCCAACCGGGACATTGACTGACCTCTTGTCAACCGTTACGTATTATTTCGGGACATTGATTTAGGGAAATAAATCCGTATTCAAGCCTAAATAAATTATTTGAGAGGTTCACTTTTCTCCAACCAACGTTCCAGTCTCCTTAAATTACAGGGAGAAAAACTGCTGTTCTGAAGAAAAAGAATCAATTGCAATGTCATTAGAACCACAACGTTTATGCAGTTATTGCAAATGAGTTTTTTTCCCCCAAGACTGTGTAGCGTCAATCAGTTGCCGGTTAGTATTTTCGGAAATTAAGTTTTGGGGGTACAATAAGTTACCACGCACTTTCAAGTACAATGATGCTTAACAGGTTAACTTACAACTACGAGTGTACATAAGCTAGCTTGCCTATACCGGCAACATAACAATGTTTACCTACAACAGTCATCCAGTTACCGATATCAGTGCAACTTTAGTCTAAACCAATGCTTACCCTTCAACAGCATGGCATTATCTGCTAGAATTATTTACTACCACACTCAAATACTAGCACAGGAGCTACATTAGCTACATTAGCACTAAACCAACAAAGGTTCTGTAGTAGATGAACCACACAAACTTATGCAAAGTTGTCCTTATGCCATTTTCACTAGATAGCGTCGCTGGACATAGATATACCAGGTGAAGAAGAAGCGACCAATGGGATTCATGAATGTGGTAAAGTAAGTAAAATAGGCTAGTTTTGCTTTGGGAACCCCAGAAAGGAAATGCCAAGAAAATTACCCTTTACTGGATATTAATGCACGACGGTACTTCCAAAGCAACAAGCCCTTAAAATACGTTAGCATCGATGCTAGCCTTTGAGCTGCACTTCATTTTTGGTGCCATTAACATTTCACTCCTTGCATACTCATCCTCGTTATTTTCAGAGTAATTTAGTTCCTTAAGAGTTATGAACAAAAATGTTTGTTAATTTTAATATAGCGACTGTAGCTCAGTTGTCTACTTTTTCCATCTTCATCTAAGAAGAAATATCCAAAAATCTCCATACTGCGCGTCTATAACGTCCACCTTGTTTTGAAGCCTGGACATGAGGAATTGTTTCATAATATTATAATAAATAAACAAGCCTATATTTACGCTTGTTTTTAGCGGAAGCTGCTAGGCTAGCGACCTTAATCCTGAAACTTATGTGCTTGAATGAGGAAAGACTTCAAGAAGTAACTGCTAACTATTGATTTAAACAAACTTAAAATATATACTTTTTCAAAGTAATTTCTAAAATCGAGGCTTCAGTACAAGATGGACGCTACAGAAGAGCAGTATGGAGGTATTTGGAAGTTTTTAAGTGTGTCTTTTTGGACAACAAGACAACTGAGCTCCAGTTACTTTATTAAAATGTCAGTAAGTACAGTCATGTTTGCCTATAACTCTAAAAACAAACAGATTATCTGAGAATAATCAACATAATTTAAAACCAAACCAAACAGCAATTGATAGCAGTCATATTTTGAAATAAATATTTGCGCTCCGTCAGCACCAGATCTGGAAAGCAGTACGTTTAAAAGAGTAAACAATGTCCTAAAGCTTTATTGGTAGTTGGTCTTATATTAGCTTCTCATGAACACAATGGAAAGAAAGTGAGCCACGGCTGTAATTAATGCAAATTCTTTCAGCGGACGCACAAAGAGCGATGTCCGTCTGACGACCCACCAAAGAGCCGATTCTCCCGCCGGAGTGAGTGCCAAAGTGGATTCCCAGTGTACTTCCGAGACTGGGATGACAGTCCGACAAAAGCTGTCATGGTTAACACGCGGGAACCCACAGCGAGGAGATGAACTACAGAGTGGGGGGAAGGGGTCGAGGGCCACCCTTCTCTACTGGTGAAAGAAAAATGTGTGACTAAAATGTTGTGGAACTGGTTGGAAATTCTTTAAAAAAAAAAAGCTGGCAAATGGGTAGGTTTTAATTTGGTAGAAAACTGCAAAAATCTTCCATTAGTTTATTATTTTTATGAGTTATTCATTCACCCAAATATAGCTTTGTAGACATAATTAAAAAAAACAATATTAACAAACGCATGTTTACAGACTTGTTATTCTGAACTTAAAAGAATGTACATTTTATGTCACGCGGTACAAGACTGAGGCATAGAACTGTAGTAGAGATCAAAATATTTTCCAGGTCCATTAGGAAAACAATAATACTCAATCAAGGAAGGAGATAAAATATTAAACACAGTTTAAACAACCCAAGTATCTATTAATGGATCTCCTCTAGCAGTTAAGTTATAGTCTAAGAGTGTAGTTTCAGGAGGTTAAATTTAGCATTAACCTTTGTTTTATCTCAGGCTCAAGGTGACCCAAAAGCCCCAAAACAAATGTGTTTGCGGTATTCCTTATTTTATTTCAGGTGAAAGGTGACCCGGAGGTCAGATAACAAATGTGTTTGAGGTATTCCTTACTTTATTTCAGGTTAAAGGTGACCGGAGGTCTGATAACAAACGTGTTTGCGGTATCCCTTGTTTTATGTCAGGTTAAAGGTGACCCGAAGGCCCGAAAACAAATGTGTTCGTGTCACCCTGTGTTTTATTTCAGGTTAAATGTGACCCGGCGGTCTGAGAACAAATGTGTTTGTGGTATTCCTTGTTTTATTCCAGGGTAAAGGTGACCCGGAGGTCTGATAACAAATGTGTTTGTGGTATCCCTTGTGTTGTCTCTGGGTCAAGGTGAAAGACTTCCACCTCTGCATATGTATTTCTGGAAGCCAGGAAGTCATTCACCTTGACCCAGAGACAACACAAGGGATACTACAAACACATTTGTTCACCAGGCCTCTGGGTCACCTTGACCCTGAGATAACACAAGGGTTAAGCATATTTGTGGGTCACCCACTGAGTCCATCTCACAGAATACACCGTCGGTAAAAACGTTGCCTATCGGGGTCACGACTTTAACAAGCATTGGAGTGAAGACGTTTTAGGGGCAATTTAAACATCAAATATATACTATTTGTGGACCACATATAGTACTTTTCTAAGACACAAAATAAGGCAACCAGGAAACATTCATTGGTATCCTTGGAGATTTTTAAGATCTCCGATACTAGGCTGGAATGTAAGACGAGCGGAAAAAACGAAACCTGAGAAAACATTTTAGAAAGAAAAAGATGGTGGGCTTGTCATGCTTAAACGAGAGAAGACATGCTTCAGAATTAAAAAAAAATGATTGAAGGCAGTGTTGCGAGACCTTGTCTCGAGTGAAAAGACTTTTCCGAGTGATGCATGGCTCTGAAGTGGCCTGCGCTTTGGAATTCCTTCCCAACAGGCCCTCGGGGGGGGAGAAGAGGGAGGTGTGAGTGTGTGCCTGTGGGAGTAGAAGGGCAGCGAAGAAGAGGAGGAGGAAGGAGGAGGAGGAGGGTTGCTGTGGGCACCATGACATTTCCCACTCCTCTTCATCAAATTGCCAATTTCAGTCGTCGCGGGGAAGAGAAAGCGGAGACAGACATGCTTGTTCAAGCATCACCAGACAGAAATGACAAGGACAAGAGGACGTATAACGTGCCGTGTCAAAACACTCCTCGGACTAGTTATTGAATACATGGTTTTCTCTTTGCAGGGGGTGTGGATCCCGGGGTCAGTGTCGCCCCCATACGACCGCCCCGCACCTGTACAGGTCTCACATGGGACACGCAAGAGGTTAATCACATGGTTGTCCTCTACGCGTCATGTGAACATCTGGTACAGTCCAGGCTCTGACAGACGGATGATGGATGAACTAGTGCCGACGACAATCTATCATTCCGGTGACCTTTGAATCAGAAAGACGTGAAATATGCCTTATATTACTTGTTCGTGTTCAGTCTAACGGTGTGAGAAAACAGAAATGTTACATTTGCAACCACGATAAATACAGAAATTAAAATGTATTTACTGCATTTTATTTAGTGTTCAGTTTAGTTTGTTCTAGTTTAGTATTAAATTGCCAAATTTGTTTCATTATCACATATAAAAAAACAATAATGTCAAATTAATACATTGGCTTCGACATAATAAGTACAATAGTAATTGTACTATTATTAACCTATGAATTCCTTTGTTTCTACAGCAAATATCTGAAAGTTAAAAGTGAATAACATCTCAGGATTAATAAAATAAACCTGCAGTGAATCTATCTGTCCATTCACACTTTTATTAAAAACAGATTAATGCTGATAAAATGAGACCCATGTAAAATAAAATAATCATTAAACAAAGAATGAGAAGAGTGTAACTTTATCAATACTACTACAAAATACTACTACTTTGTTACAATTCTCCTCTTTATATTTGATTTGAATTGTAATACAATTGGGGTTTTTTTAATGGGCATGTTTGATAAACATATAATTATACAAGAAAATTCAATTAAAAAAAAGGAATATTTGAAAATATAATAATATAATTTAATATAATAATAATAATAATAATAATATATATTATATATTTTTTCAAGATTACAACATGTACCTCATTCGGAAAATGCACATTATTAAACATCCTTTTCCTACTTTTGTAAGGAAAGAAAATGATTGACTATATTCATTTTGCAACAGGAAGTTCAAACGACACCACTTAAAACCAAGAGAACCGGGTTGCCATGGAGATCTGGTCCAACAAGAGAGCTCTGGACCGCCATTAGCACAGATCATTAGGCAGAGCGTCTTCTGGGGGCCAGGTGAGGTCATGAGAACACCCCTAACCCCTGGACAACAGCCTGTTCAGCGCCAAAGAATGGACGGTCAACAAAAGATGTCCGTCCAATCCGTGCAAAGACCCTAATCCCGTAAGAAAACAAGCAAAACCGGGGCCAAGATCTGCAGCTTTGGACCATCTGGGAGTCTTATAGCTTGAACTTCAGTCGATCCCATTTGTCTTTATTTTTCACTGATTAAAAACCTTGATGACGAGGAGGAGGAATGTTCGTCGACCACTTTGATGACCGATGACTCACGCTAGACTAAACAATAGGGAAATCCATTAAAATCTGGACAGAGATCACACACGTAAAAACGGATTCTATCACATTCTGTAAAAATATCTCAAAAAAAGGTCACATGGTAATTAGGAAAGCTGGTGGAGGACCGCCACCGTCGACCCATTCAAGAGCGGCTTTCAAGCACCGTGGCATGTTAAGTGATAAACTATTTTTCCTGGTCTTTCAAGTGCCTGAGGTTCCCAGTTAAGCTTGAAAGGATGATAAAGGAGGAACGCGGTTTTTGTGTCGGCGACACGACCCCCAGTTTCCGATCGTGTCCACCAGTATTTGTGCGCATTCTTGACCTTTGCCCTCCGATGACTTATTAAAGTCAACCGGATTCAATGGAGACACTAGCGTAGAACGTTTTTTTAAGCTTGAAACTACCTACAATGCAAAGTAATTTGAGTAACTAAATTCCATTAAAAACAATATGATTTATTATATTTATTTAAAAGATGCATTTAGGCTTAAGCTTACATTTAATGTCCTAATAACCAAAATGACCTCCATAAACAGTTTGCAGTGTCAATTTTAATGGTGGTTACTGGAAGAATTAGCTTCACCACTTCCCCCAAACAACCTCAGAACTGGGTAGCCATTCAATTTGTGTGCGGAAAAGCCATTTGAAAAGTGAAAGGAAAACTTCAGTCCCATTAAAAGTGGCTTAACTATTGTATACATGCTTCTATCGGTGTGTTTTTATGGCAGTTTTAGTACAATAGAGTTAGGATTCCCACACATTCCAAAGAAAGTGTATTTTAATAGTCTACGAGTCTTACTTCATCAAGTCGGGTTACACTGAGCTAAGTATACGTTACATTGGGATAAAACATGGATACGCCACGGAGCCACGGCTGCAGACCATAAATATGTCACGCCGAACTTTCCCCGACATGCCTTTCGCAAATAATGACAAAGTAAAGTAGCACAAGAATCTCGAGTTACGGTTCCTGCATGACGAGCGAGATACATCAGTTTGTGTGGCAAACGAATACAACTGCATGTTCACAAAAGTTTTGTGTCTTTTGTTGAAATGAAATTCGATTTAACTAGATAAACAGGCACGAGTCTCAACTCCAATTTCTTAGTTCTACCAACATTAATTCAAGATGTCATTGACAAATCTATGTAAAAAACAGAAGATATCACGACGATGACTGATTTTAAATTCAAACTTACTTTCAGTAATAATAATATTTGAGGTATCTGTGATAAAAATATCAATATGGCGATATATCGTAATATCTGTTCCAAGATACTGGATCAATATTTGATAGAAGAATTTTTAGTTTGTTTAAAACTTATTTTATGTGTAACCATAGTTCTCTTTTTGGTAATAGTTGAATAACATGCGTGTTAAATGAAATAATTATATTTCTTTTGACGTGTAAATATTCACTACATGTTCATTTTTGTGTTGCAATTCAACTTCTGGCTGCTAGATGGCATCAATGATTATGTCCTCTGAAGTTCAAGGAACAATGAAATCCGGCGATGACTGAGGACGAGAGGATACAGTCGACTCCAGCAGCATTTACAGCTGATGTTTGGACATATTTATGTTTCAAAACAAATGAGAGTAGTTACAACTTCTTCAAGAGTCATGCGTTCTGACAATACTACAAAAATATCCTTGTTCCTACAGTATTCCTACAGTATCAGAATATACTGCACAATATCATAACGCGTATGTACCACTAGATTCTTGCCAATACACACCCCTGAGTCATCAGTATCAGAGGCAGGATGTGATCAGACAAAACCATTTCCAGACATTTTAAGTTTCAATGAGAGACTGCAGTTAAGTCTGTTCTCTTTCTTCTCTTTACTGCTGATTCATCAAACCACAAGTTGTCAACAACAAAAAGGTCGTTTCTGGCATGTTGAAGGCAACGACTACACCATCGTTTTTGATACTAAAATAAGAACAAAACTTTCGTCACCAAGTGAGAAAGGTCTTTTTTTCGTGGTATGTTGGGTTCATCAGCTGGGAACAACCTTTTGGCATTTCAATAGAGCCGAGGTGGATTAAAGATCTCATAAAAATGTCACTCGGTTGCCCAGTTTTGGAAGTTTTCCAGACAACTAAAGGGGGGCTGCGACCAGAGGTCAACGCATTTTACAACCAACCCCCACTAGCATCACACTACGCTCGCTTGTTAAATGCTACGGTGAAATAAATCCTTCGTGTCAAACGGGGTGAAAGTGAAACGTCCTACCGGGATTTGTTGACCTAGAAAATTCAAATAAAACAGACTGAACCCACCAGGTGGACGACTTTATAAATATTTGGGCTTTTTTTTTCCAGAAAGAGGGTGTGTCTAATGTGGATACACCTGAGGTTTCTCAGCGTGCGCAAGTGTATTTGTATACGGATGCGCGTCTCCAGCGATAGATGTGGGTTTAGCTACGCCCAGCTAATGGTTGCCTGCTGGTCTGCACGGCCCTTTGATACTTGTGTAGGTCTGCACGTTCAATGGCGTCCTTTGTAAATCCAGCACATTCTTGCTCCACCATTTTTAAAGCCCAACCTCAGCTGTCTGGGCATGAAAATCCAGGTAAACACGACCACGGGCAAAAAAAAAAGAGCAAACATAAGGCATTAAGCTATTTCACTTTCAGTGGCATTTAAAAAAAAAAAAGTGAGGTTAAAAAAAATGGGGTGTAGAGTGGGTTTTCTGGGTAGAACCAGTTGTTTTGATTTGAAACAAGTCTGGCGGGATACATTCGACCTGCCATGATTAGACTTGAAGTTTAAGTGGCCGCTGAGGGGCTTATCTGAGCGTCACAGCTCAGCGACTCCTGGGAGGAAAACCATGATCTAATGATAAAAAAGAGCTAGTTTGGTCTGTTCGTGTGTGTGTGGCAGAGAGTCCAGATCTGTTTTTTCCTGTAGAGATTATAAACTGCTTCTCATCTGTGGTCTAGACATTTTTTTTGGTCGGGTTTCGTCTGCCTCCGGTCATCTTGAGGGGGGGGGGAACGCCACCGTAGACTACTCGGGGAAGTTAAAGCCAATTAAGACTTTCATAACATACAAAACAAACAACCCAGCTCATATATTAGCAAAAAATCCTTAACATTCCAAGATGTTAACCCGCCCAGAAGACGTGTATTAAGACGTTTTTAGAAGCCGCAGAACAAGCAGGGAGGTGTCTCTGCTGGCAGCAGCGAAGGTTGCCACCCAACTCTTCAAAGACGGGGGAAGTAGGCGAAAAAGAGTTCATCCTGGGCTGGAAAGTGTGGGCAGACTGTTTGTTAATGTCTGGCACCACGTCTGCAGAGAGATTTACCAAGACTGGCAGCAAAGAGGTACCAGAAGCAGCTCCATTCAAGAGACATTACAGGAGGAAGGAGCATCTTTAAGTTGTCGTTCCAACCACACTGAACATTTCTCCAACTTCCTTTTCCTACTTTCGTTACAGAAGCTCAGAGATGTCCGAGCCAAAGAGAAGACACAACTCAGTGGTACCGAGCAGTTTAAAGAATATTCAATCCATCCATTTTGTTAAGGCATTATGTTATCAAAACACTTTTGGGACATATTCACTAGTGTAAACATAATCATTAATACCAAAAGAAAAGATCAACTGTAAATGAAAAAGTGGCATAATTGTAAAAGTGTACTTCCCTTCAAAGTTACAAGATGCAGACAACAATCTAGTTTATCAGATGTAATCTTCTTAAAATATCGTTCATGACGATGCCATTTTGTTGACCAGTCTCCATTATACATAGAGATAAATCATGAAGTATTTAAACAGAGAGAGACTGTTTGATTAAAGTGGAAAATTGTTTGTATAAAGTTGGAAATTCTTCGATTAAAGTGGAAAATTGTTTGTATAAAGTAGAAAATTGTTTGATTAAAGTAGAAAATTGTTTGATTACAGATGAAAATTGTTTAAAAACAGTAGAAATTTGTTTGATTACAGTTGAAACAAGAGAAATTGACTGTGAAAGTCAAAGGTTTTAATATATTTTTACCATCAGGAAGTATTTCCTGCGTTTGTCAATCATTAAACACATCAAATTCCTTTCCTTCAACATCAGTTTAACTTTTTTTTGTCTCTTTATGATGGTTGAAATAGGCCATCTTTAGTCCTTGTCTCACACTAAACACTGGCATCTTTATAACATTAATCTACTTTGATTTTTGAGATAACACAAAAAAGGACTTGCCAGTTTTGTTTGACACACTTTTTATGTCATAACAGTTCAACTGGATGTAAAGGGTTATTTCTTAAGTCCGAATATACTTTTTAAAAAAGATGTCTGTGGATGATCTTCAGCAGGTCGATTGACCTTCTTTTGAGACCAGTGAAGTGTTGAACCTAAGAATTCGGAAAACCTGTAAAAATTCCTGAAGTAAAAGCCCCTGCGGCTGAAGGTAAAAGGAGGACTTTAAAACTTTGGGTTCATAACAGCGTTGCTACCTGAGGTGAATGAATAACAACCTCTTATTAAGAACTGCAGCCATGATATTGACATAGTTGGCCTCGCGAAGCAAATATCCAGCCGACAACTGACAGCTTCGTCAAAATAACCGAAGATAATTATTCAAATCGTTCCACTTTCTCCGGAACAAACTTTCTCAACAGCCTCGACCCGGTAACGTCGAAGCTTTTCTGATTTCAGGAAACATGTTAAGTCCTTCCAACACGACCTTCAACACGCTAAAATCCTAGCTTTGTAACCAATTTGCTGCTGCCCGACCCTTAGCAGCGAACCACTGTTTCATGTCAAAACAGCCGAGGAACACACAGAAACAGATGACTCAGTGTGTACCAGCCACTGCCACAGCTGAGGAAACACGTCCTAATAGCCTCTCAAACACCAACACACACACACTTCATTAGAGGGTACGCGCAGTCAATAAATAACATGCAATTGGCTTTTATCTCTCACCTTTAGGATGTTTTTTATAAGCTCTCGCTGTTAGGTTCTGTCGGTCAATCTTTTATTTTGCATTTATTTTAACCGCCAACGTTGATTTTTTCAGTATATTTACTACTTCTGATAGCATAACTGGTACTATTATAGTGCCGAGTATTGTACTCATCAATACTTAAATCTGAATATACAGTCTTTGCGGTGTCTTATGGTTAACCTACCTTAGATCAATAATTATCCTTTTAAAAGATAGTTAAAAGCATAAACCTTATACCAAACCTTACATATTACATTTTATTCCATAATAAATAGTCAACTGGCTTCCTTTAAGATAGTTCACCACACAAGAAGGAATAAAACAGAAATGACTTAAAATATATCAATACTTTATGCAATTAATTAATAAAATAAAGCCAAACATTGGATTTAAATTTGTGTTTTTAGCATTTCCATACTTGGTATGAAGAGTATTTTAATGCATATAATATAGTCATAAGTTTTAATAAAGATATTTTACTATTAACTTTGACAACTGTACAATTTTACAATTATACTCTGGATAAGATATTATACAACAGCCATTAACTTTAGATTGTATCATCTTGTTCTTTCTCTTTGTTCTTATTTTATTTTGATTATTTTTTATGAAAAATTGCTGTATTTGTGGATAATTTGGAAAAAAAACAATTCATCAATAAAGTTCTACCTAACCTAACTTTGACAGCTGTGCAATTATACTCTGAATATTATACAACAGCCATTAAAGTAAGTACAGTCTATCGAACAGTCGAAAACTAAAGGTTGAACCCCCTGCTGTGCGTCAATAACTCTGACGTCTCTTGTGCGAGCGACCAGGTGCGTGTCTATGAGAAAAAAACTTTCTGCCAAAAGGCTGAAGTCCTGAGTCTGTGTTTGTGACGGTGGGAGGAGTAAACAGCTGAGATCATTACGGTGGAGGACGCACTGATGCATGCTGGGTGATTGACGCTGCGTCATCCCCGACAGACAGACGGACGACTGTCGAGCAGCTGGTGTGAGCAGTGAGCGGGAAACACCACTTGGACCGGTTTCAGAGAGAATTACCTAACGCCGAACAATTACATCACCGTCGTATTATCCTCATGGTTGAGGTCATTAAATCTCGGACGAATTATTAATATATTTTGACGCACTCGCGCAAGAATGTTGTTTCGCAACCACTTGAATCAACAATTCAGGATTTTAATATCTTGTTGCTGACATCAATTGAAAATAATATTAAATACTGTTTTTTTTAGCAGAACTCCATGTAAACCACTTCAGCAGTTTCTACTTAAAACATCGTCCAACAGTTACCATCGTCATTTGATTGTTTAACTGTTTTTTCCATTTCAACTTCTCTGGAAGTTTGACGTGGAGGCACAAGCCAGAGAGGTAGACGAAGGAACCTTCTAAACCTTCCTGGATCCAAACGGAACACCACTAAAAGCCATTTCAATTTTACAAGCACAATAAAAGTTTGAATTAAATACGTTCAAAAACTTTTGAGTAAGGTTTACACACTAAAACAAACAAACCTAAATATAATAAAACAATACAATTATTTGATAAACATACTTCACTATACTGAGCAACATATTCTTCTAAATAAATAATGCATGCCAATGACAATGCATGTCTGCCTTATTTATTTAGACGATTTCAGAGTCAAAACCAGGGGTGTGAAAAAAATATTGATACACTTGAATATTGACCCCCCCCCCCCAAGACTGTATCAATATTGAACAGAACTGTATCAATATATATATATATATATATATATATATATTTTATTTTTCATAATTTTAAATGGTAATATATTTAAATAAAGCATGTGTAAAATAAAATTAATATGTTGTTTTATTCAAACTTAAAATGCAAATATTCCCAGCATTTGTTCGTTTTTTGTGTTGCGATTTAACTTCCGGCTGCTAGTTGGCAGCAGTTACGTCCTCCATAACCGATGTAATACTGCGAGATCCCAGTGGTGACTAAGGACGAGAGGATACAGTCCGCTCCAGCACCTTTTATAAAGCTGATGTTTGGACATATTTTGGTTTTCAAAACAGACAAAAGCAATTTCGACTTCATCAAGAGTCATGTGGTCTATAAATTCTGCAACACCAGAGTCAAGTATTCGACAATACTACAAATATATATATCCTTCCTGACTATGGCAATATATTGTATCGTTGTCCCTGGTTATGTATTGTATTGCCAGGTTCTTGCCAAAACACACCCCTAGTAAAAACACAGAATGGTTTGACTTGTAAGGCCAGGATAAGGTAGGATAAATAAGGAATGCCAGAGCTGAGCCAGAGCCCAGATGTGTACCGAACTAAAAAGGACCGAGGCACTCATAATAGACACATGGACTTGGCATAAGGTGCTGTGGCCAAGCGGGGATGGTTCTGCGTAAATTTAGACGATATCGTACCGTTCATCTCTGCATCAAACACAAGGAAACCTTCGGAGGAAAGAAAAAAAACCTCCAGAAACGAAGTCCTTAAGAGGCGAAGGAAGAATCTAGGAGGAGCACACGACAGAGACTAAATTAGCAAACTGTGTGTTTTTGTGGTCTTGGCTATGTGGAGCTCCCACAGGAGAGCTAATGACTGCAGTGGTATCTGGCATGGGCACCGAGTTTCCTTGGCCGCTTTCAAGTTCCCTCCAGTCCATAGCCACCAAGTCATAAGCCACATATGCTGAGCTACAGTATCTTGCAATTACACCATTATCAAGGTCTTTCCTTTCCTTGATGCCAGTTATATCTTGCCCAGCTACAGTTTTTACAGGAAGCCGGTCCCGCGGGCCGTTCGGAGTAAATTAAAAAGGCCTGTATGCCCTGACCATGATTATTGTCGGCACGGCTGCGGCGGGATAAACTTTCATCGATTTGCAGGATAAAAAGTGTAAACAACCGAAGAGGGAATATTCAGTTACGAGTGGCTGAAGAATAAATAATCATCAAGACGGAGGTTAAACAAACGGTGTCCACGAAAACCATCGCTGCAGCGTATATTTTGCCCTCTTATGGTCGAGTATGTTCATGGTTGAAATATAAACCAATTTTTAACATAAAGCTTAAGATGGTAATTATGGGGAGTATGGTTGTAGCAGAAAACGGATCCAGTTCTTAGCGCGAGTGCTAGGTTTGCTACAATAATCTTTAAAATCAATTATACATTTCATTAGTTTCTTAATTTCTATCCAACAACTTGTGTCCTGCAGGCAACATCCAGCCAAGAGTCTCCACATCATTTTATCACGTTATAATTTTTAGATAATTTCACCAACAGGAGTGTAATGACTCATTTTTAACAAATAACTTCAGTTTAATTACAGAGACAGTTATAAAATGACAAGAATTAAATGACGGAGCAAGAAGAAGGAATATACACATTTTATGGATCTACTTCCCTTGTTCATCAGCAAGATGACAAACTATGACAATAACAAGCTTTACTTTTCTTTAGGTTTGTTTATATTTTTAAAATTGTTTGATTACAGATAACATTTTTTGGATTGAAGTAGAAAATCATTTGATTACAGTTAAAAAATGTTTGATTACAGTTGAAAATTGTTCGTATAAAGTTGGAAATTGTTTGATTAAAGTGGAAAATTGTTTGTATAAAGTTAGAAATTGTTCGATTAAAGTGGAAAATTGTTGAAAAAAGTGGAAATTGTTTCATTACAGATGAAAATAGCTCAATAATGGATTAAAATTGTTCGATAACAGTTGAAAACTGTCTGATAAAAGTTAAAAATTGTTCGATTACATTTGAAAATTGTATGATTACAGTTGAAAATTGTCTGTGGACAATACATGTATTATTAGGATTGATTATGATTTTATAAAACGTACAAATGTACTGTAAACCAATCCAAGGGACTAGATAAGATTGAAATAAACTTAAATTGTTGCTATTCCTACTACATAATATTGTGAGGTTTCTCCTCAAAGACCACTATGAACTAGGGAAGACTGTTCCCATGCTGGGACGCCAGGAAGCCACTCACATGTGACTAGCTGTCAGTGTTTAAAGTAGTGAGGGGGTCACAGAGAGGAGTGGTCAGACTTTTATGGTCCCAGCATGAGAAGGGAAGAAGAAGAGGCTGTTTAAGCATGATGAACGAGGCCCGGCCGGATAAAGGAGTAGAGCGAGGAAAGAACAACCCAGACTCTCGCGTCTGAGTAATCCCACTGACTCATATGTGGCAGACGGTTTCCATCTAAAAATAAACAGGTCTATTATTCGTCGCCGTCGTTCAAGTGTCGCTCCGTGAGGAATAAGAGTTTGTCTAATGAGTCTGACAACTGCATCAGACTCACTGTAGCGACGCTTATGATTCAGATGTTTGAAGTGAGCGAACCCTAGGAAAAAACTCCTCCTGGGTGGCAGTAAAACAGGCCTCGGCTCGTAGGTGCAGCGTAGGCAGAAACGGTCAATCGGTTATGTCAAGGCAGATCACCGGTGTGAGACGGGAGGACAATAAAGAGTGACTCAGAGTGAGTCTCGCTGGAGGGGAAGGATATCAAAGGGAGCCGTCACATCTGTTGTGACGGAGAGCCAGGCAGTTAAACAATAAATACATCAAACTGTAGCATGAACGCTGACCTGTATGGAAGGAAAACGTTCCAAAACTTTTGGCGTGAGATTACAAACGGCATCGGAGCCATGAACTTTTTTCTTCAAACAGTTGCACATCCTCGCCAAAGATAAAGCCAACGACGTCACTTAAATGGAGTTCACAGATATCCATTTGAAGAAGCAAAACTGATGCTCATTTTCCATGACATAGTACTGTATTTGGTGGAATATCTGACGACCTTTTACCCATTTATCCAGGAAATAAAGGGATAGCAAGCTTGAAAGTTGTAGATTTCTACCGTTTCTTTGAAAAGTTTGAGACTTTTTAAAAGTCCCTAAACGAGATTCTGTTTGTGGTTAGCATTGAACCACATTTGTAGGACTATAAAAGCGCACCAGATTCTGACTTTCAAATCTTGTTTTATGTGTAACCAAAGTTCTTTAATGATTTATAGTGCGTCAAATAAATGTTTTTTTATTTTCTTTGCTAAACATTAATGTGCAAATTTTTACTGTGTTTATTTTTGGGTTGGAACTTCTGTCCTTTAGTTGGAAGAAGGAATTATGTTCTCTGCAGTTAAAGGAACAATGAAATCTTGCAAGATCCCGGCGATGACTGGGGACGAGAGGATACGGCCGACTCCAGCAGTTTTTAAAGCCGATGTTTGGAGATTTTTTTTTTTTTTTTTAAATGAAAGCAGTTACGACTTCGTCAAGAGTCATGTGGTCTGTAAAATCTGCAACACCAGGGTCAAGTACTCGACAATACTACAAATATGTATTCTTGTTACTACAGTATCGCGAAATATCGCAATACATTGTATCTTTGCAACTGTATCATGATATAGTATCGGCAGATTGAAAAGGATACCAATCCATGCCACTAAAGTGAACTAGCATCAAAATATGCCGAAACAAGTCAGTGCAAGACTTTGAAACAATTTTATATATTTTTGTTTTGCTTTTAATTGACCCATGTTCAGATACATTTGACTTTTCACTCAAACATGCCCCGTTCTGCAAAAAAAGGCCACCATCTCATACGGCATGACAGAATCTCGACAGGCTGCGGGCCATCTGTTTCCTTTTGATCTCCCACATACCTGAGTCCTTCTTGCTCCCCTTGCCTCCTTCCCTGTTCTTTTTCAGCACCGCCTTGAACATGACAAGATTCCTGGAACCCTCTCTGGTGAGGCCCTGGTGGTGGAAGAAGATTAAAGTCAACGACAGACCAAGTCAAATTTGAAATTCATTGTTCTTGCATCAACTCGCTCGCTAGCATATTCATACCAGCGCATAGAATTCAATCCAGTCGAGCCGAATAAAATAGGAGCCCTAGCTATTTTCCCACAGCGCTCCCAATTCGGCAGGTCAGCACTGGCGGCCTGCGTGGAAAGAATGCTCCAATATTTGTACAGAA
This sequence comes from Callionymus lyra, assembly GCF_982586985.1. NCBI lineage: Eukaryota > Metazoa > Chordata > Actinopteri > Syngnathiformes > Callionymidae > Callionymus > Callionymus lyra. The sequence continues at coordinate 13,877,991 of NC_141829.1, forward strand.
AAGGGCACGTTCTGCTATCTTGTTGCACAGGAAAACACTCAAATGCCCCGAATTCCACATGTAATTGATAGTATGAGGCTGAACTTGAGTGTTTACAGTCGCTTATCACGCTTGTTCCCGAGCAAGTGTGCATTTTCAACGCTTGTAGTTAAGCGACGGATTATGAACTCGAGGGTCGACCTGTGCAAACCCTCCGTGTCTTCTGCAGAAACACCAGCTAACCAAAGAATCCATTTCTCTGTACGTCTGTGACACGAGACTCGTAGCCCCATAAGCAATACCACACATCGGAAGAATGTGTTCGACCTAATCGGAAACAGAAGACGTCCGTGATCGAGGCTGATTAATTGCTTGTTCGTTCAAAGTTAAAATCTGGCATCAATCACTTTATTGCTGGATATGGATCCAATGGCTCCGAGCAATTACGCACAAAAAGCCTCGGGAGTCATTATCACCTCTTCCAAAACAAAACCGCACAAAGAAGAACACGCTGACATAGACGGATCTTAAAAAACCACACTGTCATTATAGTTCCAGGAAACACCCTTGATATATTTTTCACACTCCAGACCAGACATGTGAAGCTTATTGTACTTTTTTTTTCAAATGTTTTACGAAGCCTGAGTCAGTGTCACTGAAGTCGGATTTAAAAATGAAAAACATGTTTAGAGTAAAACCATTCGGAGGTGGAATTTATCAGTGTAACAGCTGGGGTTACGATCCCCAACCCCCCCGAATTAACTCAAATTCGGAAAATAGTGACCATTTATTTTTAATATTCATATCGTCATATAATCCCTCCTTGCGCTAAAACCTTTCGTAGCTGTCAGATTTCGACATTCTTACATAGTTTACACTCTCAAAATCCTACATAATTATAAAAACATGACATTACTTACTACGTTTGATACGTAGTTAGATAACCTCAACAACATGTATTTTTACCAATCAAACTCGACATTGTTTACGTCGTGCCATCCATCTCAACGACCCTCTCAGTAACAGTGACCTGAGAAGCTCCCGTAATACTTTGCCGCCCAGCCAACCAATCAAGGCGGTTGAACATTTTTACATAGCGGTATTGACGTAGAATTCAAATACAGTATTGAAGCAACAATTATTAAAGTTTATATGCTGTTGATGTAAGATACTTCGGAAAAAGTTCCTCTACAACATGTAGGAGTTTTACACAGTATTTACTTCCGAACACTTGAAACTAAACGTACTCCACCAGGTGCTACTTATATTTGAAAAGAAAACCTCAGCTAAATGAAATCACCTGTGCGGACCCGAACAATTACAAGCCCTCTGTCGTTTTTGAACCATCTCCAAACATATTGTTGAGTTATGTATATTTCCTCGTGAACTTCTTATCGAAGCAGAAATGTGAAACATATGTGTGTGGGTACATAAACTCAGAAGGGTTCATGGTTAAATTCTTTACTCATCCTTTTCCATCTGCCCGCCGCCGCCAGAACCCATTTCCTTTATACAAGAGATGACATTTCTTGGCTTCTTCTATTGCTTTCAAACTTTGAAATTGGAAAAGAAATAAATATCCAGTTTAACATAACATTTTTCTGCACCATTCTCTCTATGATAAACAACGTTTAATCATTTAAGTTGTACAGGCAGATTTGTCGACCTGTGACGTAAGATGGAAGTAGATCACGGACGACTTGGTTTGTATCCAAAATAGTAGATCAAAGATGTCCATTGCGGCTTATAAACAAGACTCTTCCGTGTCAGGAGGAGCCGGTCTATGTTTTATGTTAGCCGACCGCTTATCTCCACAGCAACAAATAAAAGACAACTAGGTTATCTAAAGGGAAATGAGTAATGCCCTCTTGAAACACTTGAAGCCAACGTGACAAATTCTTTCCACGTCAACCGGTTAGACCTTCTTTGGTCGTCACATTGTTTAGTACAGTAACACAATAACTTTAGTGTCCATGATCTCATAAAGCCGTCTGTTTTTTGTTTTGTTTTTGTGGAACTTTTATTTGACATTGTAGCCTTATTTGGAGGAAGTACCCTCCATTGGGATATTCCTGAAATACCTCACTCCTTCAGAAACGATACCAGAGGCAACTTAACTAACTGTGTGTGAGGTGACACGTTGGACAAACTATTGGTCTTTTCAAACAGCTCTTTTTGGCCATACTCTCCTCGAATGGACTGAGTTTGTGTTCCAGTTCCACCACCATCACGGTAGGCTGAATCTCTGGTTATAAGAGAGCCAGGCCACCACTAAAAAAGTTGACGCTACTTCTAAGACAAGAAACAAACGGACCATTTCTTTTAAACAATGCTATAAGGAGTACTGTCCGAAAAGTTGTTCTGTGGGCCGTTGACAAGGTCCAGACCTTTTTGTGTCTGGCAAGTACACAATTGCCTCCCAATTTCGCGGCGCTATGTTATGACTGCCCGGGCCCACTTTAAAGCCGGTTGCACTGCTGGTGGAAACGCAACCCAACAAAGTACTCCCGAGTCAAGTTAGTAGGACTGAAACTGTGCAGTTTAAAAACACCATAGGGGAGAGTCTAGTCACCCCATGGAGAAAAATAATGTCTTCCACATGCATCCACTCTCCTGCTAATGACCACAGGTGTGAGTAGGAAGTTGTATTTACCTTGTATTTTTGGCTTGGCTCCATCCCTCACTTGTTAACAAGTCCCTGAGCAAGTTTACTCAGTCACTGGGGTGTATTCCTTACACCCTCAAACCACTTCTACAGTCAGTGGCATCAGCTTTAGGAAGCAAACGGTCCAATAACCTGCGATAGTAAATTGGCTAGTTTAGCATTTCCCATCAGCCTCCATCACCTTAACTTATCGTGCTAACGGTCCCTCGGATATTTAGTTCCTCATTCCAACACCCAAGAATGGCTATGATATACAGTATACTGTATGTCTTACATCGTGACAATGACTGCTAAAAAGTATGCATTCAGAATCCAAGCGAAACGCAACGTTAGCTTAGTTTCTCTCTCTTTCTTCGCAAAGACTGAAAAAAATCTCTTTAATTCAGCATCAAACACTGCGAAGCTTAAGCTGCTGTGGGGTCGCACCGGTAACCTTTGTAAGAATGTCTCCTCAGAGAGGCGTCCTGGACCGTGTGGTATGCGACCAGACTGGGTCCAAGATTCCTCAAGACATTAAAAAAAAAAAAAAAAAAGTCAGCGGTGTATTTAACTCGAGTTTGTATATTAGACTTTAAGCAGGGCCTCTTATGAGGGGCCTCTCTCTGTAAGGACAGAGCACTCAGTTTCTCAGGGGTTCTGTTGATACACTCAGTGCCACAGACAATATGGACTTATACGCTCAGAGACCCCACAAGCCAAGAGACAGTCTGGGCCGAATGATGATGAACGACCAGTAGTCCGACAGCAAGCATACAAAAATCAAACTTTGTCATTCTGTAGCTAAAGAAGAGTATTTTAAGATACTGATTTTTTGACCAAAGTTCAAAAAAAGAAGGTTGTTTATTCAAAAGTTCAAACAAATTTTTGCTTCAGAGGAAAAGCTTTGGTTGTGGATACTTAGCAATGCTATTCCTTTGAAAATAAGCAACAATAAGTATTTATCTGCTAACAAGCTGTTTGCTAAAAATCTCATCTACACCTTGCCAAGGTTTCTTGTTCTGGTTCCTGAGTCCCAATTCAGATCCTTTAGGTCAGTGATCCATAAGGGATTTGTTACTGGGCTGCTTTTTATTGAGTGTAACTGGGAGAAATATAGATACAACCATAATTCGATATTCAACAGAACTCTGTGGATTTTGGATTTCAAATTATATTTCATAATGTAATAGTTATTTTAAGTTTTATATTTCATAAAGTTTGTATAAAACAAAATATTTACATTTTTACAATTAACAAAATATCAATATATAATACAACACAATTTATAATACAATATTCATCGCGCTGTTCATGTTTTTGTTGGAATTTAACTTTCGGCCACGAGACAGCAACAGTCATCCTCCTCCGAAGCTAAAGGATCAGTTAAATCCAGCGAGATCCTGATGATGACTGAGGACAAGAGGATACAGTCGACTTCAGCAGCTTTTAAAGCTAATGTTTTAATATATTGTGGTTTTAAAAACAAATGAAAGCAGTTACGACTTTGTCAAGAGCCATGTGGTCTGTAAATACATCCTTGTTTCTGCAGTATCACAATAGATTGTATCATTGTCCCTGTATCTTTAGGTGTTTATTTTTAAATGTCAAGATGCTTATTTCAGTTTACTCTAAGATAAAGGGTAAACAAAAATAAACCTGTAAAGTCATTCATTTTTATCCGTTTTTTATCTGAAGGTCAGCCTGTGAATATAATATATAACCGGTACGCTAAGGTTGGGGACCCCTGCCTTTAGGTGATTCAATTGCCCCTTCCAGAGCATCGTGTTTAGAAGGAAACAGCTGACTCGGGACAAACTGTGGAGCCCCAGCGGTACATCAGCCAGATGTGCTCTCTAACCTTCACATGTGGGTCATCCGTCTCCTTAAACAAGCTCGGGGCTCAGAGGTCAAGTCGCAGTCCGTGGCCTTCTTACGTGGATTTCTGACAAGATATAGTAAACATATAGGTTGAAGGTCGTCGTCGGGTTTTAGTGGGTCATCCTTTCCCGGGGATGGAGTCCACATCTATTCAAGTGCAGGAAGTCTAGCGCCACCTGGACAAAAGAGACGTGACATGTGGCTGATGGCTCAATCCTGCCTCGACGGTCACCTGAGAAGACGTCTATAAAAAAGCGCGGAAATAGGATTGTTTGTCCACGTTGCCTCTGGCGGGATCTCTGGTACATGGCTGGTGATTTTTAGAAAACCGCTTTGTCCTCAGAGAGGGGCAAGATAATAGAGTTCACACTCGAGCCCAGATCTGCCTCACCACCTTCGCTAAAAACCCCCCTTTTTCCACTGTGCAAAAAAAGCCAATCAAATGATTTCACATAAGTAATTGGTTTCAGATTTTCCACACTGTTGCCGTAGTAACACGACAGCGTTGACAACAGGTTGACCTTGTGTCGGGTTTATAAAGCCATTTTTCCAAGAGAACCACAAGGCTGTGAACACGACTGGAGTGTAGCTTTTAGTGTCTAATGCTTTTTCAAATTGATCAAAAGTATCTCCTGTTTTTTTCTTACAGAAAAACAAGTGGAAATGAATCATCAAATGTATCAAATTCATTCATTCATTAAGATAAGACACGATTCATTTTGGGAAGTTCTGCGTTCAGTTTTTGCTTTGCTGTGTTTATCATTATACAGTATTTTTCAGACTAAAAGGTGCAACATATTATCAATGAGGATCTATTTTCATACATGTGGCCTGGAGCCTGGCGGAGTAATACTACAGAGTCTTGCAGAATAGTACCACGAAACCTCGAGGAGTTATACTAAGGGTTCCTCGCGGTGCGGTTTCGAAGCTTATCAAAGTCCTACTTAAACGTTCTGATAGAACCTTGCGGACCATCACGGCTCCACATTAACTTATTGATCTAGGAGCACTGTGCTCCTAACCCCGAAAAAGTTAAGTGCACCACCAAAAATCTAGACGCACCACTTCAATAAGTTAGGAGCACAATCAAACCTCTTGACCTTAACATGTTATACTCCTATAATCACTGTTAACAACCTGGAATAAAGTATTTGAATAGATAATAAGAGAAAATGCCTACATTGAAAGCAAGTAAGTAATTTGTGTTTATATAGTGTTTTTTCTAGACCAGAAAGGTGCAAAACAATTGGCAATGTGTGGTATATAATGATATAATGACTGCTTTTATAGTATTTGTATAATGGTTTACATGAAAAATCTGTATATTATGTACTGGTACCAATTTATAAAGTCTGTCTATCCATCCATGTTAATATCAACAAGATCTACTTTATTCTTGAGTATTTTTACACCTTATAGTTTCTATACAATGTACCCAAGGCTATGTATCAAAGGAAGGTGTTTGATACTACGGTACTATTACCTTCAATACAGTTTCCTGATTTCCTATTCCTATTTTATAAGACCAGTTCTAACAAAGTCCAAATGACAAATGATTTTGGTCGTGGATTCCGTAACTTGACTCCGGAAGACTAGCATGTTTAAATGATCAGTACTACCAAACAATTTCTTCAAAAATCTTCATCTACATTGCTACACACAGCGTTTGTGTCAAACACTATTGAAGTCAGGATGTATTCTTCAGCTGCCAGCGGAAGAGAGAAAGCGAGGCTGCGAGCCCATAAACAATAGGACGTTAGCTAACAAGACCTTGAAGGAGGAAACCTAGTGAGAAGGTATGAAGGACGGCTCCAGCTCAATGTCAGCCATTGTGCGCCGAGGTGGGTATTCACACCAACTTAAGAGGCAGGGAAGGAAAACAAAGGACAGACATTTTTAAACAAGCAGTTTTCCGGTCCGACATCCTGCACGGCCAACACCTCCAGAACGCGGCGGCAAACATGTTTTCACGGGAAATGTCGTCAGTCACCAGCGAGTACAGAAGAAGAGCAGAACTTTCATCGTGGAAGAGTCGAACTCGTTCCAAGAGAAAAGACGATATCCGCTCCGACCTTACGTCATGGACTCTGTTAATAACTTCTCTGGACAGAATCCTTCAGCGCGGCTTACTTTGGAATCTGATTGTCATTACCGCGGCGTTCTGCCTATTATCATGTTATTCTGTCTCGTGGGTCAAACTGTCCAAACAATCCTGGTAAATCCTTCCAAATGAGGTGATTATTGCACGACTGACCACAATTCCATTAGATCGCTGCAGATAAAATCGGAACTGAACTTTTTCCAGCGAGAACTGAAGTCATTTTCTCGACAATCTACCAAAAACAGATCACTTTTTTAAATGATTAAAGATGTGCCGGTGGTCACGGTAACATCCAGATCGTTCATCATTTATTATCGTGAAGCAAAAGAGACGTTCCAAGGATGGATCATCTTCGAGCGTTCTATCCCAAGTCTCTGACAGATGACTCCTAACCCGATCTGCATTAGTGACACTACCGGCTTAACCCAAACCAGCTTTATAACTAGCTTGTCTTTTCTTGAAGTTGAATCTTACGAAGTTATTATTACATTCATAATATGTGTCAAACTCCAGGTCCATGGTCCTGCCAATTCATTTTGAGCAGCCTTCTGGATAGTTGGCTCAAAACTAAAAAAGACTAAATTTAATCTTGATTAGCATCCAACAAAGATGCCAATGTTTAAGATAAGATATGGAACAGTGATTATGGATATCAACAATTATGCAGTGAGTTCCAATATAATAAAAAGGAATTTTAAAGGAAAGGGATTTAAATGATTGATGAAGAAGGATAAGCTCAAAAATAAGTAAGATAATTAAGTTTAAAACACCCGATCTAAAAGCTTGACCAATATATGAGAAACTACGAATCACTGACGAAGAGTCCTTGTTAATTTGAAAAAAAAACAAAAAAAAACCTTCTGAAAATATACATCAAAATCAGTGACAGCCGATTGGTCGCGATAATAATGTATTTAAACTGTCAAAAGTGACCAGCAGTTGCGATTTGGTTGGCTGGGCGACAAAGCATTACGGGAGACGTTCAGGTCACTGAGAAGGTTAAAGAGGGATGGCGATCAAATAAAAAGACAAATAAATGTTATTAAATTAAACAAGTGGAAAATTATATGGTCACAGGTTTTTGTTTTACATATGAAGGTTTAGTAAGTGTCAGAAAAATAATGTTATGACATATTGATAAGCTAAGATTAACAGCAGGTCACATTGTTACAGAACTCACCACAGAACTACGAACTTGAATATATCCTGAAATCTATTTAACTGTTCTTGACGAGACAAACAAACCATAGCCTCCTTGGTGGAGATCGATATGCATTCCTACGATTCATCGATTTAGAATTATATCTTATATTACATCATTTCCTTTTGATAACTTTAGCCTGAAAACCAAGAAGTGTTTATTCTTATATCCTCAGATGCAAGTGTTTATTGGGAAGAATCTGGCGATGATATACGCATCACAATACAAAGGTACAAAATATGGCCATATATTGCAATAGTAAGTAAGTAAGTAAGTAAGTAATAATTATTTATATAGCGCTTTTCGAGACCAGGGTCACAAAGCGCTTTAACAATCAAAACAATACTCAAAACAGTACATACTTCAAAGATCAAGACAACACCGAGAACAACACAGGAGTTCGAGAAATTCAAGGAAACAAGGATATGTGAAGTATTGTCCGAGTACTTTGGCTTTGCCGAATTCAAAAACATTGCTCTTGACTGCTTCATTAACCAAATTGGGAGCAACTGTATCCTCTCGTACCCAGTCATTGCCGGGATCTCAAGGGATTAAACATAAATACAGTTCTTTTGAAAATCAATACAGTATTGTGAAAAACAACATTGTTATATTAAATGTATTTATATTATTTTAACACCCTAAATAAAACTAATAACTTATATTTTACATATATAATGGATTTACAAACAGCAGAAAAAAGTAAACTGGTTTTCACTTTCTTCCTCAACAGCAGGAAGTGAAGCAAGACTTGTACCCTGGGAAAACTGTGCGTCCCTTGATGCTTCCTGATGATTGATGTAGAAATCAGGGCCAACATGTTAAAACACACAACTTCATGGGGGGAAAAGGACATTTTCAGCTGACGATTGACGCCTCAGAAAACGTCGAGGCATGTTTAAAAAAAGAGTTATAACGTCTCAGCCTTCACAGTCACACCCCGGGCTCAGGAAGTTGACTCAACTTGACACTTGAATGTCGGGATACGACAAGACGTCCCAGAGCCCATGCCAGAACATCCAGGCTTGCTTCCCACGGGTTGAAATCAGTGCAGGACGTAATTGAATTTGACTTTTCAATTTTCTGCTCCCAAATCATTATCGACAACAAGCAGATTAGGCCGATTAAAACGGACAATCTTGAGATAGAGATACAGTAATATGTCGGATTCATGCTCCGGTTATTGACTCTTCCCAGTCCGCTACAAGTGCACATAAACGCAGAGATTATTTACTTGGAAATTTGCCTCCCAGGAAGCCAGTTATTTGCCCTTTGGTTAACAATTAACGTGTGGCGTTTTAAAGCCGCGGGACATTCCACAAACGCCAGATAAAAAAGGAATTATCGCCCTCGATCGTAACATGAGGTGGAATGAAAGGACTTTAAGACGGCAGGCTTTTTTCCAAATATGGAAGATTTCTACGCGAGTCTTACAAGAACAGTAGAAACAGGGATTTAGGTCAGTCGGCATTCAAGGTTTCCTCAGATCAAAGGATTATTCCTGACACGACTCGTTTGACCGAGTCATATTTCCCAAACCCCGGCGAGGACACGGGTGTGTGTGCGATGAGGTTGACTGACAAATTGTCGTGAATGGATACGATCGTCCGACAGCTGGAGGTCTGTGAGGGAAGTGATCCCTCGGACGGTGGTCGTCTGGTCGAGCCGATAATCCGCGAGGATATTAACATAATACCGGGCACTGGGTTTACGGGGAGACGAGCCAGATATCAGAGGAGCTCAATGATTGGAGCTGATAGAGAAGCACGAGTCAAATAAGCTTTAGATCACAGAGCAGGGATAGGAAGTTAAGTAATGAGAGACAAAAGGAGGAAGAAAAAAACGACTGGCTCTTCTTCAGGTGCTAAGGTTGAAACATGGACTCCCACATCCGTGGCATCGCTACAAAAATCAACTTCTACATGTTATTTACAGGAATTTGTTTTAAAATCTAATCCCATGATCTTGTCAAACATTCCACATTTTAAATCCAAATAAATTTGATAAATCAAGGGATAACTGTAGATGTATTTTCTTGTATCATACTTTATATTCCTCTGCTTCCTTGTCAAATTTTTGTATTTGTAATTTGCGTTACATAACAAACAGTATCTTTACCAAAAATAAACGTTTACAAAGTTCTTTCTGTTAGTTCTTTGTATTACTTTTGTTTATTTTTCAGTTGCTTTGTTGCCAGGTTTCATCTACACATGTATCTAAACATTGCTAATTGCTAATTGCTAAGGTGAGTTTGATGTAACTTTGGAAACTGTCAAAAGTAATACAATTTATTATGGTCTAATTTTTTTAACACGCATCAGGTCAGCGAACTGCTGAGCACATCATTGTACTTTTTACCTTAAAAATAAGAATTTAGGTTAAGGTGTTATCTTGATCTTTAAAGTATATACTTTATTGAATATTGTTTTGACTGTTTAAATGCTTTGTGACCCTGGTCTGGAAAAGCGCAATATAAATATAAATTACTTACTTACTTAGTACCTCAATACATATGCATCTAAACATTGATAATAATTAAAAGAAAACGTTTACCATTAAAAAAATATATATTTGAAAAAACTGTTGTTTTTTGTAACAATTTTTGTTTGTGTCGAAACCAATTAACAAAGTTACAGACAGATTGAAGTAAAAAGTGGAGTTATGAGGTACAAAATAAGCATTTTTAAATAATTGTTTGTCCGCTCGGAATAGACAGAAGAATACATCTGAATAGAATAACTATTCAAAACAAAGTAAAATGATATTCCGGTTTGTTTTGTATTGGTAAAATAAAGCTAGAACTTTGACTTCTTTCTTTTATTGGCATCGCACAGAAATCACAGCAGTGAAACTGGCAATGAAACTTGGTTACTTGGCAACCGTTAAAAAAGGACAGCAGAGTAAATGTATATCTAAACGCATAAATATAAATATTAATAAGTTAAAAATAAAAATAGTGCAATAGAAAAGAACAGCACCAGCCTCCCGGACATTTGACATCGGAGAACGTATAATATAGAGTTCAAATTCTCCCTTAAAAAACAAACTCCACGGGAATTGTAATGTTATAGCACGGGTTAAGAGATCAAATTTAACTGATAATATATGATGCTCGGGTTTTCCTCTTAAATAAATATGTGAATTTCTCATTTCCGAGGTGTAACGTTTTGTCGACACAACTTTTAAAACCATGAAAAGACACTTATAATGGTCCCACTTTGTACAGGAATCCAACGCCCATAACAAGCGAGTCAGCAACGGGTCAGAGGAACTGCTGAGCACACGAACCAACGACCACTTTACATCCATTTGGCCGCGAGTTTTATGTTCCACCTGTAACTGCTGTGGGTGGGGCGGGGGGGCAGCAGTAGCAGTAACAGCTCAAATAAACATTGGGAAAGTAATATAATTATCAAAGAGCCTGTGTCAACAAAATTAATCTGGAGTTTAGCCCCTGCCACCCCACCACACACACACACACCACACCCACAAATAGTGTAGTTAAGAGCCGGGCACACTCGAGGAGCTCAACAACTCTTCCTCTCCCGCCACCACTCGGGGGGCTTCTTCGACAACCCCCAAAAAATGTCAATGCAAAACAGCTGTTGTGTGGGAGAACTTCCAAGTGCACACGTGTTTCGGATACACTCGGCGTGACGGCAACATCTGCACGTGCGACGCTCCACTTACGCGGATTAACAACACACACTTCAAAGATGTTTAATAGACGCCAGATCATAATGTTGATTAATAGCCAATTACACATGTTAATACACGTTTACTTGATGTGTAATGACTTCCTGTTGGAAAGATTTACGCGAGTCGAACCAACGATTTTATATTTTTTTGTGGAGTCAATTTAATAGAAGCACCTGCGCAGGAAACATGGATGCATTTAAAACTATGATCTCAATTACACACAAAAGTTAACCCATTGGATTTTCCAAATAATTCTGCTTCACTTCCTTTAAATACCTGAATTATTTCACTAAAAAATTGTGACACAATGTCAATGAAACCTCTGAGCTGGAATAACTTCCATTCGTCATTAATCAAAACTATGTTGAAGCCAAAGAGTAATGAAGTTTTTAATCGATTAGTTGTGAAACAAAAAGTCAGAAATATGCTCTAAAATTTGACCAATTGTAAGTTGGAAATTTAAAATGCGAGTCGTATTTTTCCTTTCTTAGTACAGAAAATATATAACAGTGGAATGGAAAATTACTTAAAATGTTTAACTACATATTAATCTACTATAATATGTTTCATACACAAGTTTATAGACGTTCTCGGCCCATAATTAATAAGCTTTAAACTGTATTTAAAATGTCCAAATAAACTGGTGTTAAGCTGCCAAGTGTAATTTATATATAACATTTATCTCTCTACTCTTATACACTTGCTAGTTGCCAGACAAATGAGATTTACAAGTTGTTCAACTACACACCAAATATCCTTAATAAAACCTATTTTGAACCAAAATGAGACCAAACATATTTGATATACGAGACAAATCTAGGTCAAGATCCAGGTAAACCGAGAATTATAAGCATTTAAGGGTCTGTTTACGTTGCAGATACACATCTTGTGCTAAACATGCCCAAATACTGGACTTTGTTTTTAAGTTAGAATATCAAGAATCAGACTAGAATCAGATTTAAGTTATTTAAAGTGATAGTTCAGCCAATATTCTAATCGTTTCCTTCATAACAAACAATCTGAAAATACAGATTTGTGTTAGTTTCATCCGAAAGATTTCTCATTTCGAGGCTTCAATGCAAGATGGACGTTACAGACGAGCAGTATGGAGGTATTTACATGTATTTTTTGGATGAAGATTCTACATGAGCTCGTTATTTTTGACTATAACTCCAAAAAGGAAGTATTACTCTAAAAATAATGCATCAGGGTGAGTAGAAAATGAAACTTAGGTAAACTATCTCTATAACTGTGAACTGTTGTCGTGCATCATGAGATCTCGACTTGACATTATCGAATTGAAACGATAAAACCCATCAGTAAAGACAAGACGTACCGACAAAGCCTCTGATTGACTAGAGATTCTTCTGGTCCTCACTTCATTAACATCCAGTCATGTCCATCCAGCAGGTCATGAGGTCCAGTGACCTCCTCAGCCATAACAATCCTGCGCCGGTGCCAACAGCCCATGCCAGCCAAAGTGGCCAAAGAGCATGGGAACCAGACTCTCGCAGCGAAGACCTGGTCGGTTTTAAAAAACTCTTCATAACATGTTTAGTAGGTCAAAAAACCGAGTCCCTGATGAAGCTCCTCCTGCTGATTTGGAGTCTGTATATTCAGGGGAATTGCCCCCGAGACACACGATTCAACACAGGAAATTGCAAGTGTTGTCGCCAATTCGTTGAAGGTAGAAGAGAACCAAGGTCACGAGGTTGAACGCCATGAATCATAGTGATCAGAGTAAAAAAAAAAAACTTTTCTGTGGTGTTCAAAGAAACTTGGATGACTAACCAGGAGAATCCCCTCAGTTTTAAAAAGTGCTGAGCACAGCAGAAAGTCAGAACCCGCCAGCGCTCTGAACTCCAGTGACTCAGTCCACACGGGGCGAACGAGATCACGGTTCAGTTTCGCCGCTATATCGGGATCCTGGTCACGTAAAGAAAAAAAAAACCACCTCATTCGGCAGCAAAATATACATTATCATCAAACGAGACCACACAGACACAAACATCTGCATCCTGGCAGCGCCGTCAACAGTAAATATCACTTATCGTCAGGAAAAAAACCTTCTCAGTCAGAAAGAAACGTTTCTAAATGACAAGAGGAACGAGGGAGAGATTTTCATGATCATTTATAGTTGGAAATAAGCTCAAAATATGCCAAAAATAAAGGGGAATATTAAATAAATTATGTTTCGTGAGAAGTTATTTGATGAACTTTTTTTGAAAATTTGACTTAAGGATGTTCGCTTGTACACACACACACACACACACACACACACACACACACACACACACACACACACACACACACACACACACACACACACACACACACACACACACACACACACACACACACACACACACACACACACACACACACACACACACACACACACACACACACACACACACACACACACACACACACACACACACACACACACACACACACACACACACACACACACACACACAATTGGAAAACAGTGGCAACTCCATGCACTTCTACAGTTTTAGGATCTAAACCCACAACTCCCACATTATATTGAGTAAATCTCACTTTAAAAGGACAATGAAACAAACAATTTAACTATTAAAAGTAACAGGAAGTTTACAAGCTAGCTATTAACCCTCCAGTATAAAGTATAAAAAGTGCCTTTTTTTAAATAAAATATATGTTGTCTAAAAAAAGCTTTTCAGACATAAGATTATAGACAGTTTTTAGGGATCAATGAACACCATATAAAGTGCATTTCAAACAAATAAACCGGTGTATTGTTGTTAAATGTAAGTTAGCTATAAAGCTATATAACATGTGTCTACCGTTATAAACTTGCTAGCTAATGAAAAGATACATTATTTATGATAAAAATGTTCATAAAATAGTGCACATTACTTAGAAGTTATTTTTAACTTCCATAAACGGTTCAATTCTTAAAGAGAATTTATCGTTATTTTACTGTATTTTTTGTAAGCTAACGTTTCGGGTCTATTTCTTTCGCGCATGAACACTTGAAGCGGAAACGTCACCTGTAAAAAAAAAGTTCACAGACCTAGAACCACAACTTTATATCTCGGTTGAGAACCTGGACCTAAAGGGATGTGGATTCCAGCAGTGAAGGGAGAACTTCTCCCGGGCATGTCCCGACACTTCCTCCCGACAAAACAAACCGCGGCTCGGAACCGCTTCCCTGCCCCGGCGCAGCGCGGATGAATCAAAAAGGCGTCAATCGGCTCCTACCTGGTCTGTGTCATGGAGAGAAAGTTCCAGAAATACTTCCTCAGCTGCTCCTCGATCAGAACCTCCACACGGACTCATGCACTTGATCCGAGGTGGATCCAGATCTGAGGCTCCGCCCCCTCATGAGGTCATCTGGACCAACATCATCAGAGGGTCGAACCCTAACCCCCCCCCCCTGCTGGCGCACATACCACATGCACGTGACAACATGTGTTTATATAGACTTTAGTTACTGTTTCATTTTAGTAAAATACACTTTTTTAAGTTGTGTTGCTTTTTTCTTTCGTGTGAAAACTTTTATTGTCGTTTAAAAACTGTTGTTTCACTTGCAAAAGTAAATTAAGACGGTGGCCCGGAAGTACAAAACCAATTAAGGAGCTTGAAGCAAAATAAATACAATTCTTGAAACAAATTTACGATTTTTACTTTTTTTTAAAACGCTAGATAAAAAAAAAAAAAAAGGAACCAATTTACAAATCCTGAACTCAACGAACCATGTTAACAAAATTACAAGTTCCTGAAAAAAAGTACAAACTTTGAAACAAAATGACAACTTCCTGAAAAAATACTATAAGGTCTGAAACAAAATTACAACTTCCTGAAAAAAAAAGTTCAAACTCTGAAACAAATTACAACTTCCTGGAAAAAAATGTACAAAAGTACAACTTTCAGGACAAAAAAAATACAAAATTACGACTTCCTGAAAAAATTATACTAACTTTGAAACAAAATTACAACTTCCTGAAAAAGTATTATAAGGTCTGAAACAAATGTTTAAACTCTGAAACAAAATTACAACTTCCTGAATTTTTTTTGTTTACAAAATTACAACTTCCTGGAAAAAAATGTACAAAATTACGATTTCCTGAAAAAAAAATGTACAAAGTCTAAAAACAAAATTCATCTTCCTGAAAAAAAAAGACAAACTTTGAAACAAAACTACAACATCCTGAAAAAAAATGTACAAGATCTAAAACAAATGTACAAAGTCTGAAACAAAATTATAACTTCCTGAAACATATTTAAAATGTCGAATTTACGATAACCTAAAACTCCACAAAACCAAGTTTACACTCTACAAATGACATCTTCTTGAAACAAATGTACTTACTCTGAAACAAAATTAAAACTAATTTAAAACATATTTTAAAAGTCTGAAACTAATTTACTAACTCTGTAATAACATTTCAATTTTCGGGAACACATTTTCAAAATCTGAATCAAAAATCCCATTTCCCTAAAATATATTTATTATGGCCCGAAATCAACTTAAAATGTCCTTAAATAACTCCACAAACCAAAAGTTTGGGCACTTCCTGAATGAAAATGACAAACTCTGAAATAAAAGTATAACTTCCTGAAACAAATTTACGATTTTCTGAAACAAAATTTCAAACTCTTGTAACTAATCTACAAAGTTTTTTTTTTTCCTGGGAAATCTGGTTTCAGGAATTTGGCTCAGGAAGTAAATGTTAAAACTCTGAAGACTGAAATTCTGAAACATAAGTACAAACCGTAGCACAAAATTACTGTTTCCTGCAAAAGTAAAAATAAACAAATGTATAAATTCAGAAAAAAATAAAATAAAATTATGAAACGAATTTATGTTTTCCTGAAACAACTGCACAAACCAAGTTTACACAAATAACTACTTCCAGAAACCAATTTACAAAATAATTTACAAAGTTTTAAACATTTTCCAGGACATTTTGTTTATGGGTTTTTTATATAGTCTAAAACAAATGTAAAAAAAAAAAAGGAAAACTGAAACAAAACTACAGTAGATTTTCCTGAAACAAAGATACAAACTAAACTGTTAACATAGAGGATTTTATAATTTATTTTCAGTAAATTGAACATTTCCTAGTTTGTAACTTTGTTTTACCACTTCTGGGCCCCTGTTCCCACAAGGGTTTGAGTGCTTCGTCTGCCATCTGTGATCTCACTCAAATTTAAAAAAGAAATGTTTTGGATAAGCCAGAACAGATTAGCATTAAAAAAAATAAGTAAATTTGATTTATTTTAAAACATTAGTTCACTATATGTACTAGGCATTTGTCAAATTGATTTATTGTTCATGTAGAAACAAAAAAAGTTGTATCTGTATATTATGAATAAAAATATTTTAATATAAAAGAATCAAAATTAATATAAAAAGTAATTTTTCAAGCCCAGAATGTGAGGCTAGTTAGCATCTTTTATCACTACATGCTAACACGGCTAGCATCCTTAAAATAATGTCACCAAAAGTGAAGTTTTAGCGCCACCTGCTGGCAGATAGTTTGCATCTCATGGAGACGTGAGAAGATGGTCAACATTAGGAGGAAGACCAGCCGCTGAGAACAGTACAAACAACTCCACGGAGGCTTCCTCGTGACCGTGAGGCCTTCAGAGCCCACGCAGCACTTCCGGTCCGTGGTGTTGGTCCAGTCCGGGTCCAGAGTCAGCAACTTTGATCCCTTCAGAGCTGAAGTCTTTGAACCGCCTCACAGATCTTTCAGCGTCGTGTTGCCGCCATCTAGTGGCGATTACGGCAAATGGCAACAGAAAAAAACGACTGCGATTAAAGTAGTTTATTTGGTCACGTGATCTAACAAGTGCCAGGCGATATACAAAATGTCTTCCATGCCAACATACTCGGACACACAGGTGGTCAAACTTACTGCTCCTACAAAAGCGCATGCAACGTTAACTTCTGCAAAAATATCTTTTTCCGACACTTTCTACTTTCCCACGAATCCTTTTTATTCAGGCGTTCAGAACTTCTTGGGCTGCTGGATGAAGTACGGACGCTGCATGTGCGGCTTCTCCGAGGAAGGTCTCAGTCTGCTGTGCCGCACGCTCACCGGAGTCTCTGGAAAGTCGTGGCTCAGCTGGGAAATTAAAAAAAGGTCAGAAAAAAAAAAACTCTTAATTTGAGTTACAGTAATTTGTTGTAGAGTCTACCTTATTGGTGAACTTTTAAACGTTTCTTAAAGCTACTGAACATACCTTGTCGAGAGTTCCTGTGAGAAGAACTCCGATGGGCTGCATCCTGCTGGAGGTCACTGAAGACCTGCGGAGAAGATTCAGTTTTGAATTTAATAGTTTGCTTTTTATTCCTTCTCACGACTTGTGGTCAAATTAAGAACTGCAGTTTTACACGAGTGTGTTTACAACAAACATAATCCGACACCTGATGTCAAACTCACACTGAAGTGGTCGCAATAAAATGATTGTTGTGCGAAAATTGAAAAGAAATTCACAAAATGTTCCTTGCTTGAGACCTTGGCTCCTACCAGGGTTTGAGTGATGCCATTAGATTGTCTGGGATGTCATGTAAAGAAAGTGTTTAAAATAGACAGAATAAGTTTTACTGGATTCTATGAGAGTCTATGTTACATGATACATATTGTACCCATTGTTGTAGTCCGGGAGTCTAGCTTTAGTGGAAAGTCAAAATGGCCGACCAGAGAGGCACAAGTTTACCCTCATCTAATGTGGAAAGCAATAACATTTACTTACATTAAGATTTTGATTTAAAAAAATTTAGCAGAGAAAAGGAGAAACTTACATTTTTGTTCTGAGCTGAATAAATGAAATATTTATACATTATAAAATAAAAGTTCAGATTTTTTTTAATCTTTAACAAATAACGCTGGTAACAAAAATAGGGGAAAACTATCTTCAAATACATCTCGGGTATAATTAAATAAAAAATAAAACTGCAGGAAAAGCATCCACGAGGTGAAGAATCCATTTAGTCGGGGACTCACCGGACTTTCTCAGACCTCTTCCCCTCCTTCTCCGGCGTTCCGTGCGACTCCTCCAGACCTTTCTTCGACACACGTTTGCCGCCTGCTTTCACTGAGGAGGGTTGAGACGAAGCCAAGGACAAAATTTATTAAAGAGTTAACATGGCTTCGCCAAAGTCTACTCGGAGAAATTAACTTTCAGTTTTCACGCAAATAGAAACTTAAAGGAGTGAACTAATTCTAATTATTAAAACCATTTTTAAATTAGACACTAAAAGAAAAATTACATGAAAGACTTTTAAAAATACACATGTTTTTATTAAAATAATTAGTTGGAAACAGAATAAGACTCATGAGGTCATGATACAAAATATAAACATTCTTATTCGTGCACCTTCTGGGACTCCTGTGTGTGTGTCTTATGCGTCTTGATCTTTTAAGGATATTTAATTATATACATTTTATTACTTATAGTTAGACAGCAGCATTTTAACTTGTTACTTTGTGTAGTATGTTCTCGACGTTTGAGCATTTTTTAATGATGTCAAAATAAATAAAATCATGTTCTGTAATGTATGATTTATAAAGAGGAAATTTGACTAATATAAAAGGGAAATAATATTCAATAAATAACGTTAGGGTCATTAAATATCATTCTTTCAAGTTTACCCATCATTATTTTCCTTGTCTACGTCACTTCCTTTAATTTTTCTATTGTTTTTCTATTTTGGCCCTTCAAACATAATGTATTTAAAAGCACTTTTTCAAATGTTCTTGACCTACTTTGAAGTGAAAACTTTTGTCGCATTAAAAATAAATCAAACTCAGTCTCGTGCGAACAAACACGTGCGTCAAATACGTGCAAAAACAACGACCTAAAAACGAACCTAGTGGCTCAGAACTGGTTCTTTGTGCGGGTTCTGCAGCACCGCTGTCATGAACCGGATCAAACAACAACAACAGAGATGGTTCCGACAGAAAAGAGGTCCACTGGACCGGGTTTACCTGCGCGAGCGTGTCCCGCCTTCAGCTCCGGATTCTCCCTCGAGCAGGACTTGTGGATCTTCTGCGCCATCGTGGACCAGGTTCGTGGATCAACAAGCGACGTCTGCAGACGAAGGAGGCTCGTCCCTTTATGCGATGACGCCCGTGACGTCATCACGACACGCCCTATCTGCCCACCCGGGGTTGTTATTGTCGCTGAATTCTCAGTTCCTTCATTTTTGTGTTTTTCTGTGTTTGACTAAATCATGAAATAAAGCCGCGGGAAAAAAAGTATTTTAATAATCAGCATGGTTTTATTCGACTTTATTCATTATTTGTTATATTATACATTTACGTTTATTTTTTTATTTGGTTATTTGTTGTTTATTTTAACTAATGTTTTTCTTTTATTTATCAGCATGTTATCTTTAGCCATATCTTAGCATGTTATCAGTTAGCATACCTATTTCAGTTTACATTTTTACATTTTTTCATTAATTTTGAGATAACATTTTTATAATTTAAATTGTATAATTTGTGTTCATGCAACAGTGTGTCTTATTATCATATGAAAATTATTTATTATTAAATTTGTTTACTATTGTCGAGATATATTTCTTTAGTAGTTCGACCGTCTATGCGATTTTCTTCTCCTATAATTCATCTTTACGCTTGTGTTTAAATTAGCATGTAACTAATAAACGTATCATGTTTATTCAGTTTATTTTATTCATCATTAAAGTTCGAGTTGTGTTGTTGTCTAACTTTACTCTACATAACTCAGTTACAATTAACTTGGACGTAGCATTTCATTTTAAGGTTCATCCTTTTTCCATTATTACTATGCAACTACATTTTCATCCCACTTATGACGCCATTTGTGGTAAAGATCATATTCTGCTTGTTGACCTACTGTAAATAACAATAGTTGTTTTATCGTTTATTTAGTTAGTTTTACAAATGCAATTCTTAGATCAAGCGTTTTTTATATATGCTACATTTAGCCTTAGCTTAGAATTTTATGCCTTAGACATACGTTGACATGTTCTAAGTTAGTTTACTACTATAAAAATATATAGATTTTATTTTAAATAGCTTGTTTAAATTTAACTTGACATTTTATCGATTATTCATTTTTTCCACCTTAAAATTCAAGCTCTACATTAGCTTCTCGATTAGCATGTTACTCATAAACTTAGCATGTCATCATCAAAGTGTGTATTCTTTATTTAGTGAGCTAGGTTATTAGCATGTTAGCATAGTTTATTTACTAATATTTATATTTGAACTACTATTTGATTATTTTGTTTTACTAAAATTCCCTAACAGACACGATTATTGACGAATTTAACAATGTGGCTATTTGAGCATTATTTTATCTTCCGTAACGTAATTAAATAATATTATAATCCTACTTCTGGCGCAGTTTGTGGCGAAGCAAGTCTCAGAGCGGGAAATCGGAAAGCTATCATTATTTTACTTCCGTAACGTAATTAAATAATATTATAATCCTACTTCCGGCGCAGTTTGTGGCGAAGCAAGTCTCAGAGCGGGAAATCGGAAAGCTATCATTATTTTATCTTCCGTAACGTAATTAAATAATATTATAATCCTACTTCTGGCGCAGTTTGTGGCGAAACAAGTCTCAGAGCGGGAAATCGGAAAGCTATCATTATTTTACTTCCGTAACGTAATTAAATAATATTATAATCCTACTTCTGGCGCAGTTTGTGGCGAAGCAAATCTCAGAGCGGGAAATCGGAAAGCTATCATTATTTTATCTTCCGTAACGTAATTAAATAATATTATAATCCTACTTCTGGCGCAGTTTGTAGCGAAGCAAATCTCAGAGCGGGAAATCGGAAAACTATCATTATTTTATCTTCCGTAACGTAATTAAATAATATTATAATCCTACTTCTGGCGCAGTTTGTGGCGAAGCAAATCTCAGAGCGGGAAATCAGAAAGCTATCATTATTTTACTTCCGTAATGTAATTAAATAATATTATAATCCTACTTCTGGCGCAGTTTCTGGCGAAGCAAATCTCAGAGCGGGAAATCGGAAAGCTATCATTATTTTACTTCCGTAACGTAATTAAATAATATTATAATCCTACTTCCGGCGCAGTTTGTGGCGAAGCAAGTCTCAGAGCGGGAAATTGGAAAGCTATCATTATTTTACTTCCGTAACGTAATTAAATAATATTATAATCCTACTTCCGGCGCAGTTTGTGGCGAAGCAAGTCTCAGAGCGGGAAATCGGAAAGCTATCATTATTTTACTTACGTAACGTAATTAAATAATATTATAATCCTACTTCTGGCGCAGTTTGTGGCGAAGCAAGTCTCAGAGCGGGAAATCGGAAAGCTATCATTCTTTTACTTCCGTAACGTAATTAAATAATATTATAATCCTACTTCTGGCGCAGTTTGTGGCGAAACAAGTCTCAGAGCAGGAAGGAATGGAGCAAGAATTTTTAAAAAACAAAACTGACCTTTTTTTTATTTTATCATCTTAGCAGGTTTCGTACGACGAAGACTTTGTTGTCACGTGTTCTTCATATTCTCTCGTGTTCTTATGGCACAAGTTCATGAGTGTAAACCAGGTTCTTCTATGTACAACGAACACGGAGACGACACGACGACGGGTACGACGGATCCCTTCTGTACAACATCTGTACAACATCTGTGGTGGTTTTCGTGTTTTCTTCTTCTTTCGTTTTTGAGTTCATCCTCCACTCTGGCCTCGGGGCACAAACACACACTCTCTCTCTCTCTCCATCTCGACTCACATGACTCGCACCTTCACGACATCTACACAGCAGGACGCACACACACACCGTCCAGGTTTCTTCTCTCTCGGCTGCTCCTCCGCTGGGTTTAAAAAAATAATTTAAAAACATTCCAGGATTCCCTTCTTTTTTTCGGCACTCGCCCGCTCTGTCCATCTCGACCTTTGACCCCCCCAAACATCCACTGAAAACACACACACTTTGAAAGTTTTTTTTTTGGCAGGGTTCACACCCAGGAGTCGGGGGACCCGGGGTAGGGCTCGGCCCGGTACGAAGGCCTCCTGGTGCTGGCGTAGATGTCCACCATGTTGGGCTTCAGGGGCGGCGAGCTGTAGTCCACGGCGGGCGCGTAGGTGATGACCTCGTCCATGTAGGCGTCGTCGTAGCCCTGAGGATGATGCACGTACATCCGGTAGGTGTCATAGCTCCTCCTGCTGGGCTCCTCGGGGTAATACAGCGGCTGGAAGGACAAACAAAATCAATGACTTATTAGATGAAAGTATTTCATTATCAGGAAAAACCACATCTTCACTCGACTTCATGGAGATTTTTTTTTATCATATTGTGTCTTTTTTCATTTAATACTTTGACCTGATGATAAATAACTTTCTTTAATTTTGTCCACTAATTATTTTACATTTACAATATTGTTTACTTACTTTAACTCAGTTTTGACTTTGTTAATTTGACAAAAACTTTGCAAACTCTTTTGACACACAAACTAAAAGATCAGTAATTTGAAAATATACTGCTTACATTAAACCCATTAATTATAACATGACAAGCATAAATGATGAAATGTATGATCACATGACATAAATAGTTATCACATGACATACATTATGGTCATATGATGAACATTATGTTCACATGACATAAATAAATGATCACATGACATGCATAATAAACACATGACATACAAAACGATCACATGGAATTAATAAATGATCACATGACATGAATAATGATCATATGACATCCATAACAATAACTTACATGATCACATGACATACATAATGATCACATAGAATAAATAAATGATCACATGACATACATAATTATCACATGTTATAAATAAATGATCACATGACATGCATAATGATCACATGACACAAAAACTATCACATGATATGCAGAGTAAACACATGACATACATGAAGATCACATATAATAAATAAATGATCACATGACATGCATAATGATCCCATGACATACATAACACTAACATTAATGATCACATGAAATGCATAATAATCACATGACATACATTACAATAACATGCAAGAACACATGACATACATAATGATCACATGCAATAAATAAGTGATCACATGACATGCATAATGATCACATGACATACATAACAATAACATGCAAGAACACATGACATACATAATGATCACATGCAATAAATAAGTGATCACATGACATGCATAATGATCACATGACATACATAACAATAACATGCAAGAACACATGACATACATAATGATCAAATGAAATAAATAAGTGATCAAATGACATGCATACGTATCACATAACATACATAACAATAACATACATGATCACATGACATACATAATTATCACATGGAGTAAATAAATGGTCACATGACATTCTTAATGATAACATGCATGATCACATGACATACATAATGATCACATGACATAAATAAATGAGCACATGACATGCATAATGATCACATGACATACATAACCATAACATGCATGATCACATGATATGCATAATGATCACATGGAATAAATAAATGATCACATGACATACCTAATGATCACATGCATGATTACATGACATACATAATGATCACTTGAAATAAATAAATGATCACATGACATACCTAATGATCACATGCATGATCACATGACATACATAATGATCACTTGAAATAAATAAACGATCAGGTGACATACATAAATGATTGCATAAAATAAATAACGATCACATAACAGGCATAAATAATCACATGACATACATCGTTTTTACACGGTCGAACTATTTACAGTCATTAATGGACTTTACTCCAGGTACTCCCTCATTAGCTCATGACAGACAGAGTTTCCTCTGACTGGTGTTAAACCTGCAACCTTCAGGTGCAGCAGCATCACAGTGTGTGTTTAGAGCAACATTGTCAGACGTTGCTAACATGACGGCGTCGACACGACACAAAACACGAAGCTCTGCTCTGAACACAGACGAGTCGAGCCACGACAGGAGCCCGAGATGAACCCGGACCGTCCCAGTCATCCCAGTCACATCCACTCTCCCTCGGACAATGGCTGACGGTCCTTGGCAGCACCACCTTCCTCTGGCAGCACCAGACGAGTGCGTCGCTTCGCATTAGGCCAGCAGAGCGAGAGCCGAGCGGCCGATCAAACAGAGCGACTCACTGATGTACGAGATCGGCTTTAGACCGGCGTGTTTTGTTGGCTACGACCGACTGAAAGCATCGGGTTCAAGGACTGAGGCTCTGAAGTTACCTGTGTTCTTCTGGGCTCCTCTCGGGTGGGCGAGGGGTAGAAATATGACGAAGGCTTGGTTGACCCTGAAGGACGAGTGAAGATACAGTCAGTTTATAAATGTAGACTTTAGAGGCCTTTGAACAAGAACAAGGAGAACTTTAGTCTTGACAGAAGTCACACGTAGAACCTTTAGTTTAAAATCCTCATTATTTTATCCACATTTTCATGTATTTCGTTTTCAAAATGATGATATATTGTATTTTAAGTATCATTTCTGATACTAAATCATGACTTACGTACATCTAATGGACTTACATAGAGCCCAGTAACAATTGATCTTTTAAGTATATATTTTTTGAGTATTTTTTTGATTGTTTAAGCGCTTTGTGACCCTGGTCTAGAAAAGCGCTATATAAATATACGTTTATTTACTTATTAATTCTGGCTATTATAAAACAATTTTTATTTATGAGACTTAAAACAAATTACATCACTCAAACCCTGGCAGGAGCCAAGGCCTCAAGCAGGAAAAATGTAATATTTTTTATTTTCCCCTTTGTTGCATACTGGTGTATGTAAATATCTAACATTGTATGTAAATAGGTTAGAATCTCATACATGTATTTGTTATTTTCTCGACAAGACGACCCCAATATTTTTTATTTCGACCTTCGAATTTTTGTACAGGAGTTAATTTTTTTTCATAGTCGTTTCACATGTTTTAATACAATTTATTGGCTTCACTACTGTGTATTTTATCATTTAAATGTTTTCATTATACTGAATATTTTTAAATTGTGTTTCTCATTGTAGATGTTGCAATTATTGTTCATTCTTTTTTCAACCTCATACATTCTGTATATAGTATAATTTATTGGAAGTATTAAAGAATATTAAAGTGAATGTAGAACTTTCTATGGAAGTATATCAGTGTCATCAGAATATTATATTTTAAAACTTTTTTTAAACAATGAAAACCTATTTTTCATTCAAAAGGTTGTTGTTTTTTGGCCTTCGGGACACTTTGACCCTGAGATAACACAAGCATTGAACTATGACACCAACATTCTCATATTGAATTTAAAAAGCCACAAATTCCAAAATATTAAATTTGGAAAACAATATTTTTGAACTATTGGAATCAGAATATTTCAAACTCTATGTGTAAAAATAAAATCCAATCATTTAGACATTTTTAAATGTCATTAATCAACGGAAAATCCACATTTCAATACAGAAATTATACAGTTAAATACTTAAAAAACACCATTTCTACCCACTTTCTATAGTTTTTGGATTATAATCTGGATTCTGCTTATCATTGGTTTAATAATAAAACTCTAAATATAAAAGAAATAAAGAAATAAAGTCATGATTTAACTGAATGTATCATAAACCTGCTGCTAAAGATGAATTCTCGATGTCAAATAAACACACTTGACCTCAAAAGGAACGGGTCAGTACCTGTGTAGTGGTTCTTGTGCACGCCGGCGTCTCCTTGGTAGTTATAAAATTGCATAGTGGACTGAGCTCTCTGGAAGTCTCGGGCGTCTCGGGCGTCTCTGGCGTCTCTGGCGTCTCGGGCGTCTCTGGGCTCTCGGGTGCTCAGCGTGGCCGGAGACGACATGGCGCTGACGGCTGTGGACGCAGGAAGAAGAAGTAAAGACGACGCATCTGGAAACACTTCTGCGGCGAGAGAGAGCGACTGGACGTGCCGGGGTTGTTGATGGGAGACAGCTGGATGTTGCCGGTGGGCAGAACCGGCTGCGACCGGAACCGGTCCCGCTCCAGCGTGGAGGCCGGCGTCAGGAAATGGTTCTGGTTCCATCCGTCCTGCACGAGTAGAGAGAGAGAGAGAGAGTTCTGAGTGATGATGGTTTTTAAAATGATGTCGGGAGAGTCAGCTCTTCTTCGTACCTTTTTATAAATGGTACGTAGATCGCGATACTGCCACAGTGTGTTCAGAACCTGCGCTGCAGCCTTCAGCACCTTCATGGAATACCTGGAGGAAAAGAAAGAAGAACTTTCTGAACAAAGAACTGATAGTTCAGGTCGTGAGATCAACTCAAAGCTTATCTGATCACAGTTTACATGGGATATTCTATACAGACAGTAGTAAACAATAAGCAGCAAGAGTTTTTTTTTCAGTCAGAACTTCAAAATAAAAGTTACTTTATGTTTAACCCTTCAAAACAAAATTAAAACAGAAAAAAATACTTTTCAAGGATTTAGGAATTAGCATCAACATTATCCAGGTTTATGAAAATAAATTACATTATATAAGTAAGTGTATTAATACATGACTGAATATTTTAATATATGTATAAATACATTATTAAATGAATAAATACATGAATAAATATTTTAAAACATGTATAAAAACATTAATATGAATACATACATAAATAAATGTTTTAATAAATGTGTAAATACAATAATAAATTAATAAATACATAACTAAATATTTTAATATATTATCAATACATTACTAAATGAATAATTACATGCCAAACTGTTTTAATACATGTGTATATGCAATAATACATTTATAAATACATAACTAAAGATTTGTATACATGTATAAATACATTACTAAATAAATAAATACATAAATAAATGTGTAAATGCAATCAAAAATTAATAAATATATTACTAAAGATGTTAATGTATAAATACAATACTAAATGTTTTAATACATGTATAAATACATGTATGAATGAATAAATACAAACCGAATGGTTTTGATAAATGTCTAAATGCATTACCAAAAGAATATATAAATACATGTATAAATGTATATAAATAAATGTATGAATACATTATAAAATACACAAATAAATGTATAAATGAATAACAAAATGTTTAAATTAATCAAATAAATTTGTAAATAAATATTCAAATTTATAAATAAATATATGTCTTCAACTTGTGTGACATTTAAAAAAGTTGTATTTTTACATTTTTGTTAACTCAGATTATCTCACAAAAATATATTTAAAATAAATATATATCAAATATATACATAACAGAGAACACAGTTCAAATTAAACCTCCAAGTCATGCTAACCCTCACTGGATCAGCACTAAGAACATGGGGTGCGACCTCTGGTGGACAACAATGATACAGACAAACATCTGGTCTTCGCGGTGCACGACCACGGTTCTAAGAACGCACCGATCTCCTCGGCTCTTGGTGATGTTGACCAGCTTCTCGATGCCGCCCGTGTCGGCCAGAGCTTTGGCGTTCTCCATGTTTTTGCTGGTGACCTCGTGCAGCGTGCAGCAGATGGCGGCCACGGTCTCGTCGGAGAGCAACGTGGTGTTTCCTCCGGGCAGACGGTTGACCAGATCCCTCATGGCATATTTACCTGTCGGTTGAGGGGACAACTCTTACGTCAACAACTGCCCATGAGCAACACACGTGTTCAATGTTTCAGGTGTGAGAACTTAAAGAAAAGATTCATTCTTCAACATCTACAACAATAATCTCAGAGCAAGAGAGATTTTTTTTTTAAAGATATAGAAATTAAATGTTTAAATAACGTTTCACTTTATCATTCTTGAAGAAACTCTATGGAAGTATATAATGTTATCTCAGGGTCAAGGTGACCCGAAGGCCCGACAACAAATATAATTGTTATATCCCTTGTGTTGTCTATGAGCGACGGTGAAAATGCTAAAACTTTTTAAAAGTTAATTATGTAAAGAATAATTGAATTCAATCATTTTGGGTTTTTTTTCAAAATGAATGCATTTTTTACACAGAATTTAATATACTAATTTCAACAATTAAAAAATGTTCTTTATTACATGTTTTTGTTTGTTTGTAGTTTCTTTTAAATTACATATAGTAATAATAGGCTGAAAGTATGAACATTTTTACATTGAAAAATACATTCATTCATTTTGAAAATATTAATTTTTAAAATTCAATTATCAAAAAGAAACTAAATTCAAACCTTCAATATACAAATTACTGAATTAATTATACAATACAAACTATTTAAATGTATAAAAGACTGAACTAAACTATCAAACAACAATTTAATGATTAACAAAACATAATTTTGACTTTTTAATTATTTTATTTTTTATTTTTATACATTTCAACTAAATAATTAAATATTCTAATGGCACTTTCATGAAAGTATTTAAATACTCCTTTTATTGTCTGGCAACTTTATTTACAAAGCAACCCACGGCATTCAACAACAACAAAAAAGTTTTATAAAGTAAAAAAGTTTATATCCAAAAATATTATCTGCGAGTACAAAAAAAGACAATAGTTCCAGTTGAAAATGTTTTTTTCTCCTTGGAAATCCTCACATTGACGTCTAATAGTTCAAGAATATGAAGAACAAAACTTGCCGCTGACCTATGAGCTCTTTGTTCCGGACGTCCAGCGCCATGTTCCTCAGCGCCGTCGCGACAGAACACACGACTCTGTCGTTGTCCATCCGCAGCAGCTCCACCAGGATAGGAAGTCCTTTCTCCTTTCGCACCGCGGCTCGAATATAAGCTGCAAACTGTTGAGCGACATGTTAATGAACCACAATAAAATCATCTCATTCCAACGAAACCACAAGTGAAACCGAAAAGCTCACCTTCCAGTTCCCGGCCGACAGGTTCTGGAGAGACCCGGCGGCGCCCTCTAGTGTGGCTGGATTGGAGCTCTCAGCCAAGAGCGTCAGGTAGGGTTTGACCACTGCAGGGTGCCACAACATCTCGGCCCCTTTGGGAGACTTTGAGAAGCCGGGGATGGGTCCAACGCCGTCCCACTGGAGAGACAGTTTTCATGTTCGTTTTTAGGACATTTTTTTAATTTGTTCGTTTGAATCAGACTCCAGAAATCTCAATTTTACTGTTATTAATACTAACATTAGTTCTTGTGATTTAAAAAAATAAAAATAATAATAATTGAATGATGAAAAGCTACTATTGACATCACCTTCACATTCTGTAATAGAAGGTGAATTTTTTTTTTTCGCTTTTTCTTATAGCACCCCCTGGAGGATAGGAGGGAAAAATGTCGCTGTTTTATTCAGATGTTTGTCTTTGAAAAGAATGTTACGCATAAAACAACAATCTTTTATAGATTTAAATAGCAAAAATAAAGTGGCTATTATATATCTTTTGCCAATTTAAGCCTTTTGGACAGATGTAGATACCATAAAACAGGTATTTACAAACCACTTTAGGGGCATCTGGCCTGGGGGCCACAAGAGTTCAATTTTTATGGAGACTTGTATGACAAATTTTATCTTATTTTGTTGTTAACGTAAGATTTATTTTTTTGTGTAATTTCACAGTGAATTTTTGTCTTATTTTATATGTTATTCTATTTTATAATACCGTAATCTCATTTATTAAATAAGAGCTGTATTAACTATAACGTTTGACGATCTATATTTCTCAGTCTGCATGCGCTCATAAAAACCCGGACAATAAATGGAGGGCCAAGTTAGGCGCCGCTCCTTCAACCTTTCTGTGATAACCGGTGTGTTACGAGATCAGTGTTTAACAATCACCGTGTCCTCATGCGAGTTCTTTTTCTTCTTCTTCTTCTTGCGGCCCCAGCATCCGGGGTCCACCTCTTTGCTGGGCGACTCCAGCAGGCCGTCCAGCTCGTGCTCGCCCACCAGTCTGGACGGAGGCAGCTCCAGCTCCAGGCGGTAGGACAGGTTCCTCAGGGTGCAGATGCAGTTCTCCACGATCTGTGGAGGCCACGAGAGACATGAACACATGTACAAAAACACATATATGGTATAGACAAATATTATTCCGGATGTCGCCTCTTATCGGGGTGTTTACCTTTCTGTCAAAATCCTAGATGTTGTTTTATAGACTTAATTGTGTTCTGTTTGGTCTTTAAAGTAATTTAATATGAGCTCCTTGGCAGAGGTATTGCCTATCTCAGTGCTTTTCTGAATCGATTTAGAAAAAACACAATTTAGCCCCAAATTAATACTGACAAAACATAACAAGTTAGTTAGAATGGGACAGAGGCCTTTATAATATTAGAAACAACGCTTTTATTTTGAAATAACCTTGCAAAAGTTAACCTCAATGTAAAAGACAATCTGTGGAGGCCGCGTGAGGAGGAACATGAACGTATGTCCAAAAACACATATATCGTATAGACAAATATTATTCCGGATGTCGCCTCTTATCGGGGTGTTTACCTTGCTGTCAAAGTCCGAGGTGTTGACGCAAGCTTTGATGACGTAGAGCAGCGAGTCGACCAGTCCGTCACACGTGCGCATCTGTTTCCTGGCCTCCTCGCCCGCCGAGCTCAGGTTCCTTCACACAAAGTTACAAATGATTTAACAAACATTTTATATTTTACTCAAGCACTCAAATCCACCGAGTTAAAAATCCTCTGGTGGTTGTAGTACTATGATGTGTCCACGGCGTGGCGCTGTCGTCAAAAGGCTGGCGAGTGAGGGCGGGTTTACCTCAGACAACCCGACGTGTTCCTCAGGACCAGCGACGAGTGGAACTTCAGCTTGTGGTCGTCGTCGAAGGTGGTCGTGTTCCAGCCGGAGTGAGGGATGATCACAGTGTTGGTCAGCGTCGCCAAGGCGTCTCGGATGATCGTCATCTTGACGGTGTCGCACGACGACAGGTTCCACAACACGCCTGCGCACAAACACACACACAAACACACAACTGAAGTAGGAACTAAAGTGACTTAAGGATACTGACTATTTATTTTAGAGACTTGAACCAACACAAAACTTTCAACCATAAATTCATCAGGACAAAAACATTGACGCCACAATTGTTCTCCCTCAATTCTTGGAAAAAAAGCTTTTATTTTGAAGAGACCTTGCATGTTTTTTTTTGTTCCTGAATCCTAGAAGTACTTTCTAATAGATTTGATTTTATCTAAATGAATGTAAAATGAGCCCCTTGGCAGCGGTATCCACTGTTTTAGTGTTTTCTGGTTTGATCTTGTGCGAAAAACACAATTTGGCCCTGAAAAACACAACAGAACACAGTCTGTTGTAATGGAAACACATTTGAGTAATTATATCTTAGAAATAGTGGTTTTATTTTGAAGAGGCCTTGCAAGTTGAATGTACGAGTTTGACTCTTAATTCTACACCTTTCAAAATTCATGGATCATAGAAGTTCTGATATGATGTATTCTGCTTTCTATGAATAATGAGCCCCTTGGCAGAGGTATCCACTGTTTTAGTGCTTTTCAGGTTTGACTTTAGAATAGACAATTTAGCCCAAAATTAATACCAATAAAACATAATGTTAAAACATTCTAGCTCTACAAAATGTTATTATTGCTTTTATTTTGAAGAGATCTTGATAGTTTAACCTCAAACGTTCAACTCCATTTTAACTTTTTCTCCTTTAATAATCCATATCTGGGAGCCTAAATGTTGTTTTATAGACTTAACTGTGTTTTGTTTGGTCTTTAAAGTAATTTAATATGAGCTCCTTGGCAGAGGTATTGCCTATCTCAGTGCTTTTCTGATTCGATTTAGAAAAAGCACAATTTAGCCCCGAATGAATACTGACAAAACATAACAAATTAGTTAGAATGGGATAGAGGCCTTTATAATATTAGAAACAACGCTTTAATTTTGAAATAACCTTGCATAAGTAAACCTCAATGTAAAAGCTAAACTCCACTGAACGATTTTCCATTAATAATGCAAATCCTGGATCTTAAAGTCGATAAAAGATTTGATTAAAAATTGATCTTCTTGGCCTAAGTATTCAAAATATTAGCAAAAAAACTCTTTAATTTCTTTTAGTCTTTTAATTTTAAGAGGCCTGGCAAGTTTAATCCCTGGATGAACGCGTCAGACTCCTTTTTTAATTTTTCACAGTGAATCTTAGTAGATTTTTATCCTGTGTCATGTAAAATGAGCTCCTTGGCAGATGTATTCACTGTCTCAGTGCTATAGAATGATGATTTGCACTCTACTGACCCCTGTAGGCCAGTTATCTCTACACACTGTAGTTTATTTGATTTCTCAGGACCAGAAACAAGGTCTAAATATGAAGCGACGTGGGAGTAACTTTTTTTAATTCTAGAGGACTTGATCAAGTCGTGGGAAAACAAACGTCAAGTCGACCACGGCGCTCTTGAGAGACGTGCAGGGGCCACACATTAATCATCACTTCCCTCCATCTTGGAAACCAGATTCTGGTCTGTGCTTTGATGCCGCATCTGTCGGAGGATTTGCCCACGATGTGGCGTGTTCCTCTAATTACATGACTTATGGTGCCGGGCGACCACGGACGCCCCGCTCGCCCGCCATTCTCACGGGGAGATGCTACGTTAGCACGAGCTAACGCTGATGAACCAACACGGACGCTACTTGTGCTCGACACGTTTAGAGACGAGAAGATAAGAATCAAGTTCTCGCTTCAGTTGGTGCCGTCATCTCATAATTCAACCCCCCACCACGTCCACCCGGTGCAGCTGATGACAGAGATAACAGACCATAATCATTCCCCGGAGCTCCGTTCGGAGCCGGCGAGGAGCGACAGAAAAACGTGGCAGACGGAGGAGACGCTTCCACTCGTTTAATCACTTCGCTTGTCGTCGCCCTTCGAGGCGTCGGCGCACGAGTCGGCGTCGAACCGACACGCACATGTTTTGATATTAGCGCGAGGATCTTTCATCCGTGTGTCGGAAACACAAGTGTGTGGTTACGATTCTAGAGGAACCTCAAGGGTCAGAGGTCGGAGAGGTCAGTATGAATTTGTTTAATGCATTGGTTGATCATTATATACCCTTTGATGTTAATATTTGCTAAAGCCATATAGTCAGATAAAAAAAAAAAAAAAAGAATCTATAGTTTAACTTGAAATAAAACTGAATAAATAACTGTGAAGTTTGAACCTACTTGTCTGAAGGGTCACAGGTCAAAGTTTTCAATGTTATTTATTAGCATTAAAACCGATTTATGCTCTTCTTAAGATACTTTCTCACACTTAAATTTTGATTATTTTACATGTTTTATTATATTTAATGGTTATGCTTTGATTCACTATAAACCATTAGTAATATTGTAGGTTCATAGTTGTTAAAGCCATATATTCATTTTTGTCATGTTATAATTTAAGATTATATTTTCTCACTCTTTAATTTAGATTTTTTCACATGTTTCTAATATATGTATACATTAAGCCAGATATTCCTGTTTGTCCTGTGTTTATATTTATAATTTTATTATCCTCAAAAGTGATTATTCCTATATAAAAAATCTCTTTTTGGAAGAGAAATCAATTGAATAAATAACTAATAATAATAAAAATTTGACATTGTAACTTAGCATCTTATCTGTTACGATAAATTGCTAAATGATGGCTTGAACTTTTATTTTCCAAAGAAAATTGGTTTTAGTGCTTAAGTTAATCATGTCAGCCTGTAACTTAGTGTCTTAGCATTTTGCTTTTTGACAAATGTTTTTTTCTCTCAAGTTTTAATACTTTTATTAACTTGAGCATGAATATTTTATACGGTACCATTATTTAGCCATTATATAGTAAAATCCCTCGATCCTTTTCCAAATGTCTTGAGCACTTTTTTAAACTCAATTTAAAATAATTTCTGCTGAAAAACTTGATTGTAAACAGATTTAAAAAAATGTCCTTCTTTACAAATTGGCTTCATTAAGAAGTAACAAACACGATCAACATCACATGACAACTCTGACTCGAGACTTTGTCTGTTTGCAGTTTCGTGTATTGTTCGCGTGTGTGCGTGTGCGTGTGCGTGTGCGTGTGTGTGTGTGTGTGTGTGTGTGTGAGATCATCCTCCCTAATAACAGCTCACAGGTCGCCCTCTGATTTGAGTCGTAGCCCGAAACAAAAACAACAACAACAACAACAACAGCTGCTGGTCAGGTAAAGAGCTAAAGTGGTCTCACACAACATGACCTTTGACCCCGCAGACACGGCGTCACCCCCTCCTTAATGAAGCAGAGCGGACCCCTGGACCTCCCACGAGCTGGTGTCTCCAAACCAGCGGCAAACAACTGTTGTTCCCACAGAACCCTTCTTTCTCCATCCATGAGTGAAACATGTAGAAATGCCAAACACTTCCTGCCGCCGTCGTCGAGCTTCGAAGCCCTTTAGCTTCGAGTGGAAGCTTTTGAAAGCGTTCTCCATCGGCCGTCATTAGCCAAAGGTGAAGCAGAAGCGATGACCTTCCTAATTGCTCGCCGTCCTGGAGCTCGTACCAGCAATTACACTCGACACAAGATGAAAGCACAACCTTTACAGAAGCTCTCACGGACTCCTGAGCCTCACACACTCGAGGACACGAATAGACGCTCAAGTCGCTAAAGTCGAAACACATTTAAAAATACACATTTTTATCCAGAAAAAATATTCTTAAAATACACTTTAACAGCAGAACATCTTGATCAAACATTAGATCTATTTAATAAATGCTTAAATAAACTACATTAACCATTTTACATGTTGAATTTTTACATTAATTAAAAGTTATATTTTGGTTTACCATTTTAAAAACATCTTAATTTTTACTATCCACTGTGTAATTCTGTAAAAATAATAATAAAATAGAAAGAGTAATTAAGAATATTTTATTAATACAACAACAACAATACAGAAGTAAAATTTTGTTTATAACTCCAAAAATAGTGGAAAATCAATCTTTAATTTCAATTGTTCAGCTGATGAACAAATATAGAAAAGCATGTATTTTTAATTTAGAAACATTCAAGTTACCAGGCTTAACGTTCATATTTAGCAAAACTATAACAACGACAATATAATTGAAATCGGATGATAGATTATTAAAAACTATAGTTCCGTTGCTGCTGCTTTTTATGCCTTAATGCGTTTAAACGATGTTTTAACGACGTTTTAATGCGTTTTACCGTTTTAATGGCATCAGCGCAACGATCCCGAGTGTCCGGAGAGGCTTTAATTAAAATGTATTATTGTCTTTATTGAATGTATTTTATTATAAACCTGATTAGTTACATCATTAAGCAAGTCTTGCTGTAGGATAATAACTTGGATTTAATAAATGAATAATGTAACTATTACTTGTAAATAAACAAAGGAATGAGAATTTTGACTTTTCAAATACAATGATTTCCGATTCCTGTGTTTCCAAAAAGTATTTTTAGAAGCCTTTATAGTCATTAATAAATTGTTATTCACGCTGCCCCACAAACCTTCATTCCACTAGGCCGTCACATGAACTGCTGACTCAGCCACCTGAGAGCCAAAAGCCTCGGCTTTGCTCTTTCCCGGAGAGCTCCACCCTGATCCTGAACAACGTTACTCCATGTTTGCGGAGCTCAGACCGAACGCAAACACCAGTCAGCAATACTCAATCCACTGAAGCCGGGGGGGGGGGGTGTGAAAAGCAAACTATTAGACATCACAAGAGTGAAAGAATATGGTTGAAATCCAAACACTATAAAAGCTTGTTAAGAGATTGTTGTGGAGGAAAAATGGTTTGAAGCAGAAATAAAAACTCATCCATCTTCAGCTGCCTCTTCACGGCTATTAAACATCTGTAGAGCTATGATGTTAACAAGTTTTCGACGGTGAAAGAACCAGCGAAGAAAAAGAAAGAATGGACCTAACAATGTTAGGTGTGAGAAAGTATATACACTTAAATATTGCGACATATAAAAGAGTTTTATTTTAATTATTCGACAGTGATATCAAAAACATATATAGATATAAACCTGATTTTCTGATTAGCATGTTAGCTTAACCGTTACATGCTAAATAGAGTGTTGGTCTTATTTTTCCAAAGAATGTTTTAGTTTAGCATGTTAGCTTGTAACTTAGCATCTTATCTGTTACGATAAATTGCTAAATAATGGCTTGAACTTTTATTTTCCAAATAAAATTGGTTTTAGCGCTTTAATTTAGCACGTTAGCCTATAACTTAGCATCTTAGCGTTTTGCTTTTTGACAAATGTTTTTTTCTCAGGTTTTAATACTTTTATTAACTTGAAAATTAATATTTTATACGGTACCACTATTTAGCTATTATATAGTAATTGATCGATTTTTCTTTGACATATAATATTGATATTCAACATCACTGTATCCATTAAAAATCCAAAATGATAAAGAATATATAAACACGTTATTTGGCTTTTAAATTCAATAATTTATTTTATGGTTTATATTTCAATTGAGTTTGTATAAAATGAAACAATTTAAATTTTCTATTTAAAATTAACATTCTTATATTCAGTGTTTGTTCATGTTTGTGTTGCAATTACACTTCACAGCATATCATTCAGTAATCATTATCTGCAGCTGAAGGAACGATGAAATCCCTCGAACCCGGTGATGACTGAGGACAAGAGGATACAGTCGACACCGGCAGCTTTTTAAAAGTCGAGGTTTTGGACATATTTTGTTTTTAAAAACAAAAGAAAGCAGTTACGACTTCGTCAATAGTCACATGGTCCATAAATTCTGCAACACCGAGCAACGAGTCAAGTACTATAAAATACTATAAAAAATATTGTTGTTTCTGTAGCGTGATACATATCTTATTGCCAGATTATTTTCAATACACTTCTCTAGATATAACCTGGAGAAATCATGTCATTAAATTATAAAATTTAACTTAATTTTTAAATAATTACAGTACTATATTAATGTCACAAAGTATATATATTTCTTATGTATTAATATATAAACTTTGAAAGATCAAAAACAACAAAACCAACTAGTTATATCAAGAGTGAATCTGGTAGTTAATTATAAAATAGTGGTTCCATCAACCAGTTTCATAGTCCGACCATAATGTAAGTTTTCATTTTCTCTGTGTGAGCTGAGCTAAGACTCACCAGTGACGAGCTCTCGCACTTCGGCGTCCACCGTCTTCCTCAGCAGTCGCAGCAGAGCCGGGATTCCTCCCGAGTTCCTCACCGCGATCTTATTGTCGTCCATCACCTTGCCGTAGACCAGGTTCCTCAGAGCTCCGCAGGAATTCCTCTGGACCTCCAGAGATTTGTGGTCCAGAAGATCCACCAGGTGTTTGATTCCTCCAAGTCTACACACCTGTTCAAAAGGAGAGAAACAATGATGCTTTCAAAGACACCTCGTAAATAGTAAATAAATCAGGTTAAGTTAAGGTCTTTATTCAGCATGTTAGCTTAACAGCTAAGATGCTGATTCACAAGCTAACATGCTACATTAAAACACTTAAAAGATATTTGCTTTAGAAAATCAAAAATGAAAGCCTTTATTTAGCATGTTAGCTTAACAGTTAAGATGCTAA
Organism: Callionymus lyra; assembly: GCF_982586985.1. Taxonomy (NCBI): domain Eukaryota; kingdom Metazoa; phylum Chordata; class Actinopteri; order Syngnathiformes; family Callionymidae; genus Callionymus; species Callionymus lyra. The sequence goes on from NC_141829.1 coordinate 13,915,993, forward strand.
TTCACAAGCTAACATCCTACATTAAACACTTAAAACAAATTGGCTTTAGAAAATCAAAAATGAAAGCCTTTATTTAGGATGTTCGCTTAATAGTTAAGATGCTAATTTACAAGCTAACATGCTACATTAAAACACTTAAAAGAAATTGGCTTTAGAAAATACAAGTGAAAGCCTCTATTTAGCATGTTTGCTTAACAACTAAGATGCTAAGTTACAAGCTAACATGCTAAGCTAAACACTCAAAGCAACATTTTGCTTCAGAAAATAAAAGTTAAAGCCTTTATTTAGAATGTTTACTTAACAACTTAACTGCTAATTCATAAGCCATCATGCTAAACTAAAAAACTAAAACAAATTTACTTTGGAAAATTACATTTCAAGCTATCATTTTTCATGTTAGCGTAACAGTTAAGATGCTAAGGTATAAGCTAACATGCTATATTAAAACACTACAAGAAAGTTGCTTTGGAAAATAAAAGTTCAAGCCTTTATTTTGCAGTTCAAGATGCTAACATTAAGGTTTGCATTTAATTCAATAATAAATCATTGACTTAGACTTTAAATATTTATTCATTATTTACTCAGTGAACAATGTTTTTGTATCTAGATTAAATCACAACAATGTTTGTACATTATTAAGTAAGACACTAAACAAATACTATTTAGAATACATATTATTAATAACAAATATAATGTTTAACTGTTTTTAACTCTCTCCCTCTACTTGTGTAGTGTTTCCATTAAATAATGTTAATTGTTTTATCATTATTTAATTATTATAATTTCTTGTATTTTTATTTATCATTGTTTGTTATTGTTTTAACATTTGTACAGTAGGTTTTTAATATAATGTGTTATCGTTGTGACATCTCAAAGTTTCCCAATGTGTGAAGAATAAAGGTATATCTTTGAAAATGTCGACACTCGTGAGTCAACATCAAGTTCCATTGTTGTCGACCTGCTGAGAGGTCCACGAAGAAGACGCACAAACCTCCGCCTTGGTTCTGTTATCGCCGAAGCACAGGTGCTGCAGGTAGGCGGCGGCGTTGGCCTGCACGGAGGGGAAGTGATGCTGCAGCATGTGGATGACTTCTGTCAGCTCCGGGTCACGCCACGCAAACTCCCTGGGAAGACAGGTGGAGGCGCAACAACGGTATCAGCAGCGAGACAGAGACAAGCTCGTCGTCTTGAAGACCTCGTTTTCACTGTGAATGAAAGCTGCAGAGACTAGCTCGCTCTATTAGCTTGGATTCACACGGTTAGTTTTAATGATTTAAAACAACAGGCTTTTTTTCTAATTAAACTGATTTTTATCTCTTTTTTTTTTCCTTGTTTAGCTGGCTTTGATAAATGTAGCTAGAGATTTTCCTCTTTGTATGTTTGGATTATGTCACGACCTACTTGAAAGCTAACATGCTATGTTTAAAACTAAGATGCTAAACGAAAACAAAAGGGTATTTTTTATTATTAAACTGATATGAAGCATGTTTTCACCTCATTTAGCTGACTATGAAAGATTTAGCTAAAGACTTTCTACTTTGTATGTTTGGACTTTGTGTCGACCCACTTAAAAGCTAACATGCTAAGTTACAAGCTAACGTGCTAAACTAAAACAAAAGGCTTTTTTCTAATGTAACGGATATGAAACATGTTTTCACCTCGTTTAGCTGACTATGATAGATTTAGCATAATATATTTTTCTTTGTATGTTTGAACTTTGTCATGTCCACTTTATACAGTTAGACGCTAACATGCGAAGTTGCAAGCTAACATGCTAAACTAAGACATAAGGCATTATTCTAAGGCAACATGTTTTCATGATGTATGGCTGACTACGGTAAAAGTAGCTGATGACTTTCTTTGTACGTTTGGATTTTTTTTATGACCCACTTAAAAGCTAACATGCTAAGTCGCAAGCTAACATGCTAAACTAAAACACAAGGCTTTTTTCTAAGGAAACAAGTTTTCGTCATGTTTAGCTGACTATGATAAATGTAGCTAATGATGTTCTTTGTATGTTTAGATTTTTTCATGACCCACTTAAAAGCTAACATGGTAAGTTACAAGCTAACATGCTAAGTTACAAGCTTACATGCTAAACTAAAACAGAAAACGTTTTTTCCTTTCTTTAAACTGATATTTATTAGAACATGTCTACAGTAGTATTGCTCTCACAGATAGTTGTTACTTGTACGTTTTTAATGAAAATGTGTTGTTTTATTAAAGAAAAAACACAAAAAAGCGATACATGTAACTGTTTATAATCTGTACAATAACAAACTAACACTTTTTTAGTTTAGTATTTTTGCTTTTGAGTGTTTTTTAGCCTGTGTAGTATGACTTGGAAACAGTTCCTTAACTAAAAATAATGTTGAATCTTGCATATATATATATATATATATATATATAAACAAATATGTCTATTAACATAATACTGCTAAAGGAGACTTTTGTATCTTTGTTTTTAGCGTCTTCAGTATTAAATTAAGTAAGTAAGTAAGTAATAGTTATTTGTAAAGCGCCTTTTTTAAACCAGGGTCACAAAGCGGTTAAACACTCAAAAATACCTAAAAATGTAAAAACTCTAAAAGGCCCCATTTCCAACCTTTCATTATTGGCCCATTGTGCTGAACTATGTTGTCCTTAAGTAAAGGTCAAAAGGTGAGGTCACAGCTCTCAATGGCTCACACATGGCTGGACTGCAGACTTAGCTTAACTTAGACAATCAATTGTTTGTGTAGTAGTAGAGCCAGGATGTGTGTGTGCAAGTGTGTGTGTGTGTGTGTGTGTGTGTGTGTGTGCACACAGAGCTTAGTGTTGAGACAGTAAGAGGACACCGGTGTCGAGTGTGCAGAACAACGCGTACCTTGTAAGCAAGTCTCTCCGTCAGTGATTTTTACAACTATAGACCGACTATAGACCGACTATAGACCGACTCCACCTCATAACGCGTCCAGTCCCGTGACCTACCGCGGATCCTTCTGGATGCTGTCGATGGAGGGCGATCGGGTGGTGCCGTCGTCCATGATGAGCGCCTGCCGACCGTAGCCCCCTGGGTCGGAGGGCCGGTACTGCGTCCCCGAGCGGTACGGGTCGGCGAAGCCGGCGTGGAGGGCGTAGTTGTTTCTTTGGTAGGTCATGGCGCTGCGTTGGCTGGACGTCCGCTGGAGACTCCCCACACCTGAGGTCACACAACAGCAGTGCTGGGTCTCTCTCGGCACAACAACCACCAGAACTTCAGTAGCATCAGCAAGTTTCTAAAAAATCTGGAGCTAATTAATCACCAGGAGAAAAAAAAAACAACAACATTTTTCTTCAAAGGCCTGTTGTTTGGTTGTTGTGTTTTACAAGAGCGTAGCCAGAGGGATCCTGACGGATTTCAAAGCGTTGAAGGAAATTGGACCCGTCTCGACGCTTTTCCTCGAGCACCGAGTCCCGAGCCAAGTGTCCAGCAGAAGCAGGAGGGACACGCATGACCCTTCTTTAAACCCGGACGGTGAAGGAAACAAAAAACGAAGTCACCAAAAACACACAAAAAGCTCCGTATTCCAAGTGACAGCTCGTCGTCTCCGTAAGTGCAAACATGATCCAGGTAACTCTATCTCCCCTCCCTCTCTCTCGTCGCTCGGTCGCCCGAGACATCCCATAAGCATCTCCCGCATCACGTTCAAACTCCCTCCTACCGGATGACACGTCAACAACATGTGGGGGCTGATCCAAAAGAACGATTTTCTTGCAAGACTGCACACGTTTGTTGGACGGAAGCGCTTCCTGTTTTGGGGCAAATTCAACAGAGATGCGAAGGAGACGGCTGAGCTTCTCTGCACTTACACTCTTGATATCTTAATATCTGCTTCAGTTAAAGCACCAGAGATACGTGTCGACCTGTGTTTGGTTTCTTTAAGCATTATAATTATGGACAGACTTTAAATTAAAATCGTCAAAAATAAATCTGTATTATTAACTCATTTTCACTAGTTTAGAGTTAACTTTACAGTTTAATGTTACTTCAGAGAAAATACCATTCTAAAGAATACAAGTTTGTGCATATGGAGCTGAGGAATCACTGCAGAGCGTTCCACAAAGTACAAATATGAATTTTCTTTTTTAAAAGGTGAAGAAATATATATTTTAAACAGGTATATTGATGTGAAAATTTAATAAATAAGGAAGATGGATACATTTAGAAAAAAAAATAGTTTTAAATGATTATATTGATATTAAATTACAATATGGTGTATATGTACATGGATAGTAATAATAAAATAGTACATAAAAATATAGTATATTAATAATATTGTATTTGTTTATATCATGTAGTTATATGTATATTTTTTAAGATATATACTGTATATACATATACATTTGTGATGCTATATTGTGTATTAAAGATAGTAAAATAGGCGTTCAAATAATATGCATCTCTTTGGAAATATTTGTAAAAATATGTGCTATCTTGCTACAAACTGAAATATAATAAACAAAAGAAGTATGACATTTTAAATGTACTTTTACTTTTTCCTACTCCTTATTGAAACCACAGTGTTTTGTTATGGGTTTTTTTGGCAGTATTTGTGTTATTCCTATAATTTATAGTTTGTTTTTAATGTTGAATTATTCATATTTACGTCGAAATAATGTGTTCCAGGATTTAATTAACAGGCAGAAATTAACATAAATATTGTATTTAAAGCTATATAGTAAACATGTGCATACTTAAAATGCATATGTGTAACAAACTTTAAATGTAACTGTCTTTAACAGAATCTAATTCCTGTCAAATAACTTTCCTTTAACCTCACTGTGATTGGAAGTCTCTGTGCAATTGTTGAAGTTTCTTATCTTATCTTAACATTAGCATCTTTATTAATCTATTTACCTACTTTATTTTTTTAACGGGCCACACAAAATGACTCAGTGGAACAGAATTTGGCCCCCAAGCCTCGACACATGTGGTAGAACAGGTCAGAAGATAAGAATTGGTACAGAAACTGATTTAAATCCAACGTTAGAACTTCCGAGTCATGCAATATTTTCCTGAGATATTCAAACAATTCCCCCTACAACTGAATTCTAGTCTGTCACATTGTATTTAAGTTTTATGTCAGTTTGAAAAGCCGTCAAACACGCTCGGAAAAATTCAAATTCAAGTCTCATTTTAGCTTATTTTCACTTATTCTCCTTTTTAAACTGCAGATCGTAGTAACATGAAAGTGAAAAAGATAATTTTCTTCACTTAAAACTGTCTATTTCTACGTATATGAAGACCTTATAGGGAAAGGAGAAGATTGGCTGGACACAGGAGAGACAGGAATGTAAGAGATGAAGATACCAGGAATAAACAGGAAAGAGGAAGACAACCAATGGGATTCATGGAATCCTTAAGGAGGACAAGAAGGATTCTTATCCCGAGGTAACTGTTATGGTTACGTTGCTGCACCACCAACCTGATGCGCTCCGGTAGACGCCTCCAGGCTGGTTGTGACTCGGGCTTCGGTACAGCGGGCCCTGGAACGTCCGGTCCTCGTAGATCGGCGCGATGTGTCGATCCGGGGAGATCGCCGACCTCACGTCCGGACCCAGCTGGCTGTGCTGACTGGCGTACGAGCTCCGGAGTCCTGTGGACCACGGAGAGGATTCAGCACAAGAACACGACCCATGGATCAGATATGAATCACTGATGAATCGAACAATGACGGAGACAAGTTTTTGACCAGGATGGACATGTTTTCTATATGTATTTATTTAAAATAGCGTCTGTGGACCAATGGAAGTTCAACAAGGAATGAGAAAAATTGACTTTTTATATCACTGGTGTTCAATTAAATGTCTTTAGGGGCCACATTTATAAAATGGCTATCGTGAGGAGCCATCATGCAAAAATATAAATGAAAGAAAAGTGAAAAAAATCAAGCTAATTTGTTTATTGTATTTTAAATTGATTGTTTTAATTACATTTAAAATCACCTTTTCCCCCAATTTTTTTCATGTTCACCTGATATTTTGTAAGGAACAAAAAATACAAAAACAGAAGAAAAAAGTCTAGAAACAAAAAAACCTAAAGTCATGAGTCTATTAATCGAAATAAATACAAAATATAACTTTTTTCTAAAATTATATCTGACATTATGATACAGTCAGACGTGGCCCCCGGGGCCACACTTTCCCCAGGTCTTGCCTAGGGCCTGGTTAAATATATTTTATTAATTTTTACACTTCAACCAAAAACATTAGGATGCTTTTGTCTCAATGCAAATGTACTTTTCTTTGTCGCTTCATCAGTAAAAGTGGTGAAGCAAAAATGCAATATGACTTTTGTTGATTCATGTTTAATGGCATTTTTATTTGAAACAATGTGGTCAGTAGGTTTATTTCATATGTTGTGTAATTGACATGTATAAGTTATGCTGAGACATAAACAAAACAAAAAAAAGCCTCTGGGCCACATCGACTCAATTTGAAAATGTGAAGGTCGGTCTTTATTGACACGATTGAGTTTTTCTGAGTCGTCTAGTGTTGAATACTTTTAGCGACTTTCAAGGTCGTCTCTCCACTAGAAGCCGCAACTACTGATGTTTTTCTACTTTTTTTTTTTTCTCTTAAAAAAGACGAAGTGCAGCTGAAGCTTCAAGAGACTGTCCTGAGGTAAAGGAACAGGTGAGCGCGTCACATAAAACTCTTCAGACGACGAGATTCGGCCCAGATGTGGAACAATAAAATCACGAGTACAACAACAGAAGCAGTGAAGAAGACAAGACGAGAGACCCCCCGGGGGGCTCATCTCACCCATCATGTCAAGAGTCTCACACACGACCTCCAACAAGAGTCACTCAGACCAGAGCAGCAATAAAGATAACTTTAGATGAATCCACCGACAAGATGAACTTTATTTATAACAAAGAGTGAAGCTCACGGAGCTGTGAAGCCCCGGCGGACCAGAACACAGTTGGCGAGTAACTGCTCGTTGCACATTTCATGAGCCTCCAGACTTGAGCGCAAAGAAAAAGCAGGATTCTTCATGCAGAACGAGCTAAATGAGGGATTCTTGTCACGGCTGGAGACGACGGAGCAAATTAATAATGAAGCGTGTTTGCATCCGGAGGGAGCAGGTGAGTCCGCAGGGAGGGCGGGGACGGAGGTGGCCGACCCCCTCGGGGGGCAGCAGAAATCCGGGGTCAATTCTTCAGGGCGACTCACGCTGGCCAAGTGGCTTTGAATGCATGATTATATCAGTTTTTAACGTTGAATGAAATGTTGAAATGCAGCATTTTGTCCCGTCCTTGAGCGACCTACAATATATATACGCTTAAGTATTTTTTTAATAAAGTAAAATATATTTGGATTTAATGCTTTTTTTTCTTTTTTTTTACACATAGAGTTTGATATTGTTATTTAAACTATTTAAAAGTACATTTTTAAAATCATAGCCTTTCTCATTCAATACAAAAATGTTATAAAAGTTCTAAAAAACTCTATGTATAACAAATGCAGTCATTTTGAAAAGCTTTGAATATTTTTATTCAATTAATATTTCAATATACAAATTATTTAATTAAATGATTAAAAAGCAAAACAAATTCAACCTTTTATCATATAAAAGGTTGAATTTAAATGCTAAATAAAATTATATAAAAAATGCTTCATTCAAAAATATTACAATTAGAACAATTCATATTTAGTTTATTTATGGTTAACACATTTAGTATTGAAACATATACAATAATAATATGTATTATATTATTGATATATTTAGTTTGTTGTCTCCTTTACATCAGTAGATATCAAAGGGCTTCTTGTTAAAAAAAATAAACATTACAATACAAATATAAAAACAGGATAAATGGGTAAAACAATAACAATCAAATTTCAAATAAAATGTTTTTTGTTTGTTTGTACGGATCCAAATATACAATATACATGTAAAGGATTCAAATGTTCAAGTCATTCTTCTGCTGCTACATACAAAGTGACATGTCACCACAAAAGGCAGTGAAGCAGCTTTTTTTTTAATAGTTTTTAAAAAGCTTTTTTGTAACAAAAGTGCAGGACAGGAAATGAACTAGTGTGTGAAGGATGACACTGGTGGCTCAAGATACAATGTTTCATCGTTATTTTGACTTTAAAATAAATAATAAAACTAATCACGAGACAAAACCAAAGCTCTGTCCAGCACTGATGATGTCATCACGGTTGGAAATATTTGATTTAAATGTACTGGATCCAACAATATAAGAACAGCAACAGCAGGAAAGCTTATCTGCGTCGCTCACAATAGTAAGTTGGCAGCGACTCGTCTCTTCTGAGAAGAGAGAAGATATGAAACAGAAGCTTCCAAACCACCGGAGAAGAAACAAAACAGAGGATAAGACGGGGCGGGGGAAGGTAGCGGAGAAGAAAGGAGGGTTAATGGGATGGTTTAGGACCACCGGAGACTTCACATGGCCACGCAAAGCAGATTTTCTCGGGACGACTCCCACGACTTCAGGAAGCCGCGGCAGACGACCTCAATAAGCGTCGGTGCCAGCAGGGGATGCATCCGGAATCATCGGCGTATTGTGAGAGGAAAACATATGAGCGTCTCCAGAAGATAGATGGCCTCGCATCACACTTGTACTCTTTTAAGTCCCTCGCCCTGGCACGAGAAGATTACACGTCACCGGCGGGTTCGAGCCGCTCTATACAAACAATTATTCAATGACATTTTTGCACAAAAACGATAAACATAATGACCTTTTAACATACTTGACTTTAGCGGTTGATGCGGGAAAATACATTTACAAAATGACTTTGGTTCAGGTACGACTATATCGGTTGGAAAATTGTTATTTCCCAATTCAAATTTAAGAGGAAAACTATTCACTCGTGATGCCATTATTAGACGATAATAACCAGCAACAAGAGAAGAGATGAAGCTATAGCTCAAACTGCTAACTCGCCGGTCCAGATGGGCGAGTCAAGGGAACTAGTTTGCGAAGGTAACCGTGTCGGGACCAGATGGTGGAACCAGCCGACGACGGTAAAAATGATCACAAATCACTTGCAAATGACTACACACACACACACAATAAGAAGCCACACATTCACATAACGCTAAAATAATAATCGCAATATGAACAAAGCGATAAACACAATGTAATTTCATGAAACTTAACGACGAAACACGTCGATGAATTATTAAAAAACTGAAGAAAAAATCATCTTGAACAAGCACTTCTGGAAATGAACCAATCCAGCCCAAGAAAACACACAAAAACATCTTAGCAATCAAATGCTTAACACTTTCCAGAACTGGCTTGCACAACACACACACTAAGAGCAAGGTAACGGCTGCTCTCTCAACCACGTAGAGTGACAAATCCCTTTTAAAAGATTGTGGATCCAAATGATAGTCAGGGACACAATAAAAAATGTCTGTTTTCATTTAATTTTCAAGGCATTTTTCATCAGTTTTTTGTCATTTTTTAGAAAACAGAAAAAATATGATGAGCATAAGACCTCCTTGGCAGAGGTAATTAACAGCTGAAACCACATCCTTAAATTATAAAAAGTCAAAACACAATTCTAAAACCAAAAGACTACTAACTAAATGAAGAAACATTCATTTTTATTTCTGCAGCCACAAACGCACAACTCTCCTCTAACCTCTGCAAGTCCTCATGACAAGTAAACAAACAAAACATGTCTGTCGACAAAAACACATACCTGTCGCTACACAAAGGTGTAACACAAACACACACAGTGACACAAAAAGAAACGCAGCTTTTCGATGAGGAAAAAGCAGGTTCAGCAGTATGATCAAAAGTCACGACAAAGATGGTCAACCACTACACAAACATGCGGCAGAGGGACACGAACCACTGAGCACGAAAAAATGATGAGAAGAAAAATGTTCACCTTTTATGTCAACATCCACCAGAGCGTCTATGATGTCGCCCCGGGCAGCGGGAAGTCAAGCAGAAAACACTCCATTAACCTTCTAATGCAAAGACATTGATCGGCTGAAACCTTTTTTTTTTTCTTTTTTTTTTAAGATCTATTTGTCGCCGATCAACTGTTCCTGGATTGTTCAAAAAGACATTTATTAAGACGGTTGATGGTTGTTGGTCAACATGGATGAAGATCCGACTGTATACTTCAGGGACACGTCGTGGAGAAGTCGAGGGTTGATGGGAAATGCCAAGAGCTCGCAGAGTTACTAGCTTTGTGTCTTTTTCGCAGATCTCCCCCAAGCAGCTCATATCATCGAAACATAATGACTTACTGTTACTCAATATTATGAACCTACGTTAATTTATTTGATACAATTTAATAAGGGTTTAAGAAGGGATGTAAGAAAATACTGATAAATCTAAGCTTTAAAATATTTTATGGTGTATACTTCAATAAAGTGTTTATGAAATTAAATAACTAAATTGAAAATATTTTACAGTTAACATGCAAATATATCTACACTGTTTGTTCATTTTAATGTTGCAATTAATCTTTCGGCGACTAGATGGAAGCAGTAATCATTTCATACGTAGACACCCGCGGGATACGGGCATTGACTGAGGACAAGAGGATACAGTCGACACCAGCTGCTATTGTAGCTCGAATTTTAACTAATTTGGTGCAAATAAATAAATAAGGCAGCTACGACTTTGTCAAGAGTCATGCGAAATTCTGCAACACCAGAGTCAAGTCCTCGACAATACTAAAAATATATCCTTGTTACTACAGTATCACGATATATTGTATCGTGATACATATCGAAATGCCAGCATCTTGCGAATACACACCTCTAGTTTTAATATATAAAATATTTAAGTTATAATATTTTAGAAGAAGATATTTAAAACACATTAGCAAGAACAAACGAAAAGAGGAAAAAACCTTCAAAATATTAACGGATCCAGATGTCAATTCCCCCACAAAATGTCTTCATCAACATTTACTAGCATTTTCTCGAATCCGTTTTTGAGTTATTTTACTGTCAGAGGTTCAAACATGAGTACACGTGTGTGTGTGTGTGTGTGTGTGTGTGTGTGTGTGTGTGTGTGTGTGTGTGTGTGTGTGTGTGTGTGTGTGTGTGTGTGTGTGTGTGTGTGTGTGTTGGTCACCTGTGAGCAGGTCAGGTCGAGTCATCCTCTCGTAGACGTCGTAGCTCTGGGGTCCGTAAGGGTCGGCGCCGTGCATCATGGAGCGAGGCAGCGTGGAGCTGTAGTGCTGCGGCACGGCGGTCATGCCGGACCTGACCGGAGACGAGTGGACGTGCTGCTGCTTCGTCAGCGGAGCGCCGACGCCGTCCAACATGGTCATGGGCGAGCCCACGCGCCCCGACGACGACCCCCCCGCCGAGGCCTGGTAGGGCGAGGTGGTGCGGCTGCCCGACCGGGAGTTGGCCGAGCCCACGCGGCGCAGCGCGGCGGGGGAGTTCTTCTGGGTGGAGTAGGGCGAGGTGTTGCCGGCGCTGGCGTTGGAACCCGTGCGCTGCACCGTGGGCAGGGTGGTGGAGAAGACGCTGGAGAGGGGCTTGGGTTCGGTGACGACGGGCGAGCCGTAGGTGGTCCGCAGGGACCCGCGAGAGGGGGATACGTTTGTGGCGTAGGCGGGCGAGAGGGAGCGAGAAGGCACCGAGCTGACCCTCCGCATGGCGCGACCCGGCAGGGACGTCGGTCCGGCTGGAGCCTGGCGAGGAGGAAACAACGATTATACTCTGGAGCGACTTATGTGGGAAATTATTAACACATTATTACCGGTATATCATTTCACATGTTATTTTCACACTAAACCACAAGAGGGCGCTCTAGGCCTGTGTTGATAATTTCGACGTAGAAGAGGAAGCGCCGCATCTTCTACCTCCGGAGCTAGAAGAGTTGTTTAAAAGTGACACCGAGGATGAAGATTTCATTGGATTTAAGTTATTTGGAGTTACATGGATTGTTTGGTAAACTTCTTAGTATGTTATTTATGCTATATATATATATATATATATATATATATATATATATATATATAATATATATATAACTCTTAATACGTTATGTTAACATACCAAGTAACGTAACATACCGTACAATTATTCAGCCTGTTGTTGCCTCTATTCTATTTTTATTTTAAATTGCCTTTCAAGATGACATGTCTGTTCTTGGTGTTGGATTTTTTATCAAATAAATTTCCCCCAAAAATGCGACTTATACTCCAGTGCGACTTATAAATGTTTTTCCTTCTTTATTGTGCATTTTATGGCTGGTGCGACTTGTACTCCGGAGCGACTTATAGTCCGGAAAATACGGTACTTGTTTTCCAGAGGCTGCTCTTCCTTTTTTTTTTTTTTCCCCCAAAATCAATTTCCATCCCTGTTTAGAGGATCATTTGGACTCTCGTGGTTCTGGAGAGAGCCTGAAGTGTAATTATGTGGTGGACCTCCCGTCTCTCAGACGCGAGCATTTGCTGATTTGTTTAAATGCAAACATGAATGTGGACGGAGTGGCTTTGTCTAGTTTTTCGTGACCAAAAATATTGTTTGTACATTTTTTGTTAAGGCTGCAGGAATCAATTATTTAAATATTTAAGTATTTATCTAGGATTGTGTTGTTTTATCTGGTACGTGTTGCAGTGTTCATTTAGAAAAAGACACATACACAGACACACAAACGAACATCAGTTCAGAAATAAAAAAGCATACATAAATCCTGAGGAAAGAGACACACACTAACAAAAATGCACATACACAATAACACCATCTCATCCCAATACAAATAACAATGCACACATGAACCCTGAGCACAGAAACACACACTCCCAACCCAGAAACACAGGATAATCCAGACAAAAACAAACACACACATCACCACAACCCATACACACACAAAAACACACCAACAAAAAAAAAACACCACCCTAACTAAGAAACACACGCAAACAAAAAACAAACACACAACACCTCAACCCAGAAATACGCGCTCACCCAAACAAAAACACACACAAACACCACTACATCTCAAAAAAACAAAAACATTGAAACAAAAAAAACACACACACACCACCCCAACTAAGATAACCCACATAAAAAAAAACACCCAACACCCCAACTAAGAAACACTCGCTCACCCAAACAAAATCAAACACACACAACACTCTATCTCAGAAACACATACACACACAAAAACACCCAAAAGAAAACAAACACACACACCACAACATATCTGAAACACATACACACACAAAACACCCAAACAAAAACAAACACACACACCACTCCATCTCAGAAACACATACACACACAAAAACAAACACACACAACACCCTAACTCAGAAACACACGCTCACCCAAACAAAAACAAACACACACACCACTCCATCTCAGATACAGATACACACACAAAAACACCCAAAAGAAAAGAAACACACACACCACTCCATCTCAGATACAGATACACACACAAAAACACCCAAAAGAAAACAAACACACACACCACTCCATCTCAGAAACACATACACACACAAAAACACCCAAAAGAAAACAAACACACACACCACTCCATCTCAAAAACACATACACACGCAAAAACACCCAAAAGAAAACAAACACACACACCACTCCATCTCAGATACACACACAAAAACACCCAAAAGAAAAGAAACACACACACCACTCCATCTCAGAAACACATACACACACAAAAACACCAAAAGAAAACAAACACACACACACCACTCCATCTCAGAAACACATACACACACAAAAACACCCAAAAGAAAACAAACACACACACCACTCCATCTCAAAAACACATACACACGCAAAAACACCCAAAAGAAAACAAACACACACACCACTCCATCTCAGATACAGATACACACACACAAACACCCAAAAGAAAACAAACACACACACCACTCCATCTCAGAAACACATACACACACAAAAACACCCAAAAGAAAACAAACACACACACCACTCCATCTCAAAAACACATACACACGCAAAAACACCCAAAAGAAAAGAAACACACACACCAATCCATCTCAAAAACACATACACACGCAAAAACACCCAAAAGAAAACACACACACCACTCCATCTCAGAAACAGATACACACAACACCCTAACCCGGAAACACACGCTTAACCAAACAAAAAACAAACAAACACTCAGAAACAAAAATAAACATAAACCTGTCCAAGTGGCAAAATTTAAAAACAGATCTTGTTTCAGTCAAGTTTACTCAAGAAATAAACTTGTAAACTAGTGAAAATGAGTAAAAACACTCTATATCTTATCTTTTACTGTTTATAGCTGAAAGTCATCAGTCCGACATTAAACTAGCCTGTGGTGCCAAAAAAGATAACTTGAGTCAGCGTACCTGTGCGGATGCCTGGCCCTCTGCCCGGGTATTCCTCATCGCGGAACCAGAACCAGGAAAGGAGTGTTGCACCCTCAGCTCAGCCTTCCCCAGATGATGGTTACTGATGTAACCGCTACTAGCTTCCTGGTAACCGCTATCAGGGTAGGAATTCATCAGAGGCGAGCTGTGAGAATTTCCTCCGGACCCTGAAAGAGAAACACCGGAGACGGTGAGACGAGAGACGGGAAGGGAATGATGGAGGAGAGAGGAAGACGTGCTCGTCTTAAGGAGTTTTCTAATGGACGTGACCTTAAAACAGACACGGCATCACGTAGAACGGCGGCAGATAGGTGGTAAAACGATGCACTCAGACGGACGCGAGGTTTAGTTAGAAGTTTGAAAATGACGAAGTTGGTCGTGTCAATTAGAGGCAATGTGGGAAATCAGAAAATAGGTAATAACGGACCCTCACTTTCATGGAGGGAGAGCTGCTCCGGCGAGTACAAGGACACCTGCTCGGACTCGGTTCTCATCCTGTAGCTGGGCGACTGGGAGCTGCCGGTCACCCGAGACTTGGTTTCCCCAAAAGCCGAGGCATCTGTGGAGACACGGCAGCATTTGTCAAGCATCGAGAGAAAGAATAAACCGTGAAGAAGAAACAATTATTTGAATAGTTCAGTCGACTTTGTTATACATGTATTTTTTTTACCACTTAAAGTTACTGTCATAGGAAATTAATGTATCCAGTTTATATTGATCCATAAGGTACTACAACATCCACACACAACACACACATACCATGAGCATAGACGAACACCAACACAGAAGCACACACTCACCCAAACAAAAACACACACACCACCCCAACCCAGAAACAAACACTCACCCAAACAAAAACACACACACCACCCAACCCAGGAACACACACTCACCCAAACAAAAACACACACACCACCCAACCCAGGAACACACACTCACCCAAACAAAAACACACACACCACCCCAACCCAGAAACAAACACTCACCCAAACAAAAACAAAACACACACACCACCCAACCCAGGAACACACACTCACCCAAACAAAAAACACACACACCACCCCAAACCAGAAACAAACACTTACCCAAACAAAAATAAAACGCAAACACCACCCCAACCAAAACAAAAACACACACAACCCAACCCAGGAACACAAACTCACCCAAACCAAAACACACACCAACCCAAACCAAAAACACACACTCACCCAAACAAACACAAACACACACTCACCCAAACAAAAACAAACAAACACGCCACCCCAACCCAGAGACACACACTCACCCAAACAAAAACAAACAAACACACCACCCTGACCCGGAAACACACACTCACCCAAACAAAACGCACACACCACCCCAACCAAAACAAAAACACACACCACCCGACCCAGGAACACAAACTCACCCAAACAAAAACAAACACCAACCCTAACCAGAAACACACATTCACCCAAACAAAAAACGCACACCAACCCAAACCAGAAACACACACTCATCCAAACTAACAAACACCAATCTATCTCAGAAACGCATACACAAACAATAACAAACACACCACCCCAACCCAGGAACACACACTCACCCAAACCAAAATACACCATCCCAAACCAGAAACACACACTCATGCAAACAAAAAACACACACCAACCCAGAAATGCATACACGGACAAAAAAAAGAAGCAAACAATTACACAAACAAAAAACAAACACACACCACCTTAACGGAGACAAAGAAATAGAAACACACATGCAGATACACCCTCCACCCCAGAATAAAAACACACCACTCAAATTAACAAATACACACAGTCCAAGAATAAATATTTCAAATCAAATCCACTAGTTTGGTGTCTGGTTTACAGCATCACAATTTGTCTCCAGCATGTACTTCCACTGCAGTGGTTCACGTGAGTCACTACTGTACACACACTGTTCACACACAACAGTACAGCGAGGCTGGTGAACTGACAGGTGGAGTTAAACACTTCCCTGGTGATGATCCAACACAGGACGAACAGAAAAAGAAAAGAAATCAAATATTTACATTCCTGCCTTCCATAGAAAACACTGGTGCTGCAAACAAATCTGGGATTAACCCTTCAGCGTCTGCCCAGACAAATGTGTCTCAACAATTAACATCCAGTGGAGTGTGAACAGTGTCAGTGGGTCACCAGAACAATCTGCAGCTCACAGACAGGAACAGACACAGGAGGCCAAGTCTGTCAAATCCAGCTCAGATTTACATGAAACAGAATTAAACGGCATCAAATATTGTAGTCCAGCTGAAGCATGTGTTGGTATGAGGGATTTAGTAGCTTCATATGGTCTTCATTTCGGATATTATATTCATCATTATTATCTATTTATACACATTAAAGTGGTGGAACCACTTGAGGTTTATTGTATGGAGGTAGATCAGTGCCATTAGTAAATTGAATTGTTGAATTCAACTGTTAAAGTGTTGAATTGTTAGATTATTTTTATTGCAATATTGAATTGTTAATTTGAAAAACTGAATTCAATCATTTCTATATCTAAGGGTTGCATTTGTTTTTAATACGGGATTCCACTTTTCAAGGGTTGAAATGTTGGATTATTTTTATTGCATTATTGAATTATTAGTTAAGAAACTGAATTCATTCATTTCTATAATCCAAGGGTTGCATTTGTTTTTATTAAATAACTGAATCCAATTATTTGTATTATAAAGGGGTCACAATCATTATAACCTTTTTTAAATTTAATTTAAAAAAAAAAAAATCACTTTTTTTTAGAAGAATTATTCCTTTTACAAAAAGATTGAGTGACCAAAATTAAAATAATATATATTCCTTTTTTTTCCAAATTCAATATTATTCAATTCGTGGCTTTTCAAATTCAGTATAAAAATGTTGGTATAATAGTTCCAACAGACAATAGCAACAGAGTACAGAGCTACTTGATCGAATTTTAATTTTAATTAATTATTAATTAAATAACAAATTTAGCCTTTTAATGATACAAATTATTGAATTCTCCAAGAATGTGACGCTTCAAAAAAACAACAACATTTAAATGTAAAATGATATGTATAATTAATATATATATATTATATAATTATATATATATATTAATTCACTTGTTTCCATTTGTCAGTCCAGAAAAGAGAAAAAAATGTTTCCTATCCAACTTTGGCACGACTAGTAAGATCTTAGCCCAGTTCATTGTCAACATGTGTGACAAACCTGTAGAGTTTTTTATCAGCCTGGACCAGCCTCTCCCCTGACCTTCAGCTTTAAAGAGGCATTTCTGGCACAAACAACTGAAGCTTTCTTTTCTTCCCAGACTTCTTTCTGCAAGAAGGCCGAGCGAGGAAAACCCCAGCAGACAGTCTATCTCTCAGGCCACGCTCACTTAAATACTGCTTCTTGTCCGTCCCAAAGCACCCATTTAAACTCTTGACCACATTCACATGCCTTCAAGTGGCCGCCATGACTGGCTGATTAAACATTTGTGTGCACATCTGATAGTGCAAAACTTACTTTTGGCAAATAAATAATAAAAAAAGTATATATATTTTTATAATTAATCGAACCGTACTTGAAATGATTCTTCTCCATTAAGCAAACCAAAAATTGTATCGTAGTGTGATGGTCTGGGTTAACATGTGATTGTTCCTCTTAAGAATCTGACAGATCAGAAATTGATCAAGATTCAAAGACTGTTGTATCAATATTGACAGATTATTTAGTTAGTTATTATTAGTTAATTGCCTATTTTCTAATAAATTATCCATTTGTTCCTCTCTTTATTTCAATGTATGTTTAAGAGCCATGAACCTGTTGATGTATATGTCAAAGTACAGAATGGAATCCAGAAGGGTCTAGAATCCTACTAGTAAAGATTGGAATTCCAATCTGTACTAGTACAAGTACTAGTACTAGTACAGTAGGTAGGATTCCTACTACTTGAATCCTACTACTGAACTGGGATCTGAATTTTGGAATTCCAACCTGTCCTATGAGGATTCCAGATTCTACTAGTGAATTCCAATCTCTACTAGGAGAGATTGGAATCCTACTACTGTATTGGGATCTGAATATTATAATTCCAATATGTCCTAGGACAAATGGGAATTCTACCAGGACAATCTCCAATTCTAATAGGAGAAATTCGGATCAAACCCTAACCTTAACCCATATCAATATTAAGATCCAAAATCCTACTGTACGAGTACAGATTGGAATTCCAATCTAGGATTTTGGATCTTATACTTGTACTAGTATAGTAGGATTCCTACTACTAGAATCCTACTACTGAACTGGGATCTGATTTTGGAATTCCAACCCGTACTAGGAGGATTCCAGATTCTACTAGTGAATTCCAATCTGTACTAGGAGAGATTGAAATCCTACTACTGTATTGGGATCTGAATATTGGAATTCCCATCTGTCCTAGGACAAATGGGAATTCCAATCTGTACTAGTAGGATTCCAGATCCTACTTGATTCCAATCTGTACTGTGACATATACATTCAAGATACTATAAAAAAAATATATATATACCTACATACGTCATATATTAATAGCAAGAATACACACAGTCAAGAGCTACACTGAATAATTTATGACTCCCAATCTCATCTGAATATGAAAATTATCTGGCAGGGTTTTCGGAATAGAAAGACATAATAATGGAAAAAACCTTTTACTTTGTCTCCGTCCCCTTTTCTCTGCAGATATGAGTTGTGACCGCCGTGACATTTCTTGAGGCCAGAAGTCTGGTTACCACAGCAACACATCCATCCCAAACTCAGACAGACATATGGAGGCTCTGGCGGCCAAAGATGGGGTCTTTAGGACCGACGTTCCTTCAAATTTGTTTTCACGTCCGAGCAAACACATCATCTCCCTGAGTAATCTTTGACAATTAACTATACACTTCCTAGCTACAATATTATGATTTAATTATCAATTTCTCTAAATTATACATTCAAATGATATGATACTTTGTGGGATAGTCCACATCTTCAAGAAGAGATCCATGATTGTTACCCATGGAAAGTATTGATTTATATTAAATTTGCCATTTAAATGATCTAAAACATATTAACTGTGTGATAATCTAACATTTGTTCTAAATGATTTGATAATGAAAATATTGAACTAGAAACAATGAGTTAATTAACGTGCATTTTAAACGGTAGAGAGAATCACCATGATAAAGAAGGACTATAAGGCAGGCGCAGCGTAGCTGACATGCTGCTCTTAATTTGAAATCCGGAAGTTTATTTCCTACTTTTAAATGAGTTTTGGGTGAATTTACCAAGATTTTAAGCGATGACACTCTAGATTCAAGTGCATAGATTGCGAAAACCTGAACGTTTATTAGCTTGATCGCAGCTCGATGTCAGCGCTGTTGTATTAAAATGTTGTTTGCGCTTTGTGAGCCTGGTCTGTGAAAGGAGCTTTACAAATAAAACTTACTTAAGTTGCGGTGACTCGATCACGCTCTTGTGTTATAAATAGTTAGAGACGCCAAGACCCCCCTAATGTTGTGTGTGATTGGTTAGTATTAGTGCTTTCTGCGACTGATCTGCACGTGAGCAGCTTTGAGGGAAACATTGTTTAGGACTCTTTGCCAGGAGTTTAGTTGATAATGAATGCTTTTTGAAATGTGTTTTGCTGACATCATTTATCATCCAGAGTGTATAGAGAACCAACACAAACCAGTGATGGCCGTCAGCTCTCACCTGTGCTGATCTACCGGCTGCAAATCTGAGATACGTTTGTATATATATGCTGAGGTGTTTAAAAATGAATGACCACCAACACACACCGATATAATTAATAAAACATTCTTGTGTTTCTTCAGTTCCATATATTGTGCGTCCTTCATGTTTCCATAGGGTCAGAAATACATCATTACATTACCAGCAAAGTCACCGAGGTAGTAAGAAAGTGTATCAGTGCCATGGTTGAATCTAATTTCAAAATGTTGATATATTTTATTGAAATGCATTGAATTGTTTAAAAAGAATAGTAAAGATAATAGTGCCGCCAGATATACGAAAAGAGTACCAAGTTGGAGTGAATATTAGCAAGAATCAGGCGATAAGATACATATAACAATACAGGGGAAACAATACCATATACTGTGATGTATTGCATTTTTTTTTTGTAGTATCGTCGAGTACTTGAGAATTTACAGACCACATGACTCTTGATGAAGTCGTAACTGCTATGTCCAAACAATAGTTTTAAAAGCTGCTTGAGTCGACTGTATCCTCTCGTCCTCAGTCATCGAAAGGATCTCGCAAGATTTCTTTAGCTGCGGAGGACGCAATGACTGCTGCCACCTAGCAGTCGAAAGTTTAATTGCAACACAATAATGAACAAACGCTGTGAATATTTGCATGTAAATTGTAACTAAAAGAAAATATAATCAATTTATTTTTAACACACTTTATTGAACTTTAAACCATGAAGGGGAAAATAAAAATGTGATTTGAAAGCCAGAAAACTTGGTTTAATGGATACAGTTCTGTCAAGTATTCTTAAAACAAACATTGCGATATATCGGTGTATATGTAGTTAATTATTAATTAATTAATTAACTACTTAATCAGACTTTCAGCCAATCATGGTGGGACTAATATACCAACATTTTTATATTCAATTTAAAAGGCTTCAAATTCACCTTTTAATATAGGACTTATTGAAATCAATTGTTAATAAAAAACAATTTAAATTGCTCTTTTGTACTTTCACACATGCAAGTGCATCGTTTCAAAAACACATGAACAAGGATAATTGTGCGAATCTAAAACATCTTCTGTGCTGCACTCCACGTCTAAAAGCTCGCACACTCCTGTTGTGCCATTATTAAATAATTCAAAAGCACTTAGTCTGAACAGTAACACTCCGGCGAAGTAACATGTGCGGGTTTACATGACAGCAGGAACGATATGTAACTACGGACGACCACGAAGCCACGAGACCTTCAGGCTGAAACAGCTGTTTTAATGAGTTGCTGTGACATATGACTCAGCTGGAAAAACGTCAACAGTCTCTGATAGAAAAGTGACACTTTGACTGTGAACGTGCCTTCTTGATTGACAGCACATGGCTTCATGTTAAGAGTGGTTAACTTGAGTTATTTTTCTTCATTTCAGTCAAAACTGTGTTTGAACATCACGTGAAACTCACGAGTCATTCATTCCTCAATATAGTAGAACTTGAAGGCATCGTTTTGTTCACTTCTCTGAGACACTTAAGACGGGCAAGAACAGACAAGATCAACTGTGTACTTACAGGTTCACTCAAAAATAACAACGCATCCTTAGGGGATAACTCACAAGGACCGACACCGACTCTTTTGTTTACAAAAAGAGACCACCGAAAACACACACCAGGGAGCTCTGTGGTCATAATAGGTCCTGAAACACGAGACTGGCTTTTAACAAGAGCGCCCACTGAGTGTTTGGGAGGTCACTTAGTATCCAGGAAGCTGCTTGATGTCCCAGTTGTAAATTTGACCCAACGACTTCAACACTAGACTGAACTACAGCTGAGGTTATGGCCAAAGACATGCTAGGATCATAGCCATCACCATCCACAGTATACAGCGTACATTAAATTAGCAAGTTATAAATACTATATTTTGAGTAGGGCTAAAATAACTGTATTCGTCAACTAGCTAACTAGCAACAAATATAATGCTAGTCCCCCAATAGTCCGTTGTTATAACTTATATCTCACTTCAACACCCTTGTAAGAACTTACTACCTAAAGTGGACCAGGTGGAGATAGTGGGAGCCAAAATCTATACTTTAGCAGGTCAGTGTGGTCAAGGTCCACAACAAGGGGGATCACAGGGCTGGCCTATGTAACGCAGATATGCACAAAGAGCAGAAGACCGTATATAATTAGCAAAGATACACTTCGCAATTTTTCTTTTTTTTATCCGGCTGCTAGATGGTAGCGGCCATATCATCCTCCGCAGCCAAAGGAACATTGAAATCCTAGTGATGACTGAGGACGAGAGGATACAGTCGACTCCAGCAGCTTTTAATGCCGATGTTCGCACATATTTTGGTTTCAAAACAAATGAAAACAGTTTCAATTTCGTCAAGAGTCATGTGGTCTGTAACACCAGAGTCAAGTACTCGACAATACTACCAATAGATACTTGCTCCTACAGTATTTCATTGAATCATAATTTTATATCATTGCCCTGTATCGTGATACGAATCAATACACACCCTTTAAAAATAGTGCAACGCAATTTTACGTATGTAGCAAGCTATGCCTAAGATACATAGGTCAAATGTCTGGCTGCACTTTATCGCAAAGAATCCAAACTCAGCGACCTGCAACAAGTGTTTCAAGGTGTTATGCAAGGGAGGTTACACTTTAAATTTGATTAAAAAACTGACGACACATAACGTTTTTTTGAAAGCCAGGAAGTGCAACAGTCTTAGAAAGCTTGCAAGAAAGAGCAACCCAGAGGGAGTTGTGGTTTATGATACTAGTAGGCAATCTTCTGTAGGTGAGTACCTTGATTTATTATTTATGTATTTTTTACTTCGACTAAAGATGCTACATTATTAATTCGCCAAATTGATGCACGTAGCAGATAATGTGTCACATAGAAATCTTTATATGTACAAATAATGACTATGCACTAGCCAAGAGGCTAACGTGGTTATCCTTTAGCAGAATAACTTCTTTTGTAAAAGTTTGCATGTTTTCCATTTTTTAAGTACAGTTTCAAAAACCACTGGGTTCTCACTGGTATCAGACGGTACTCATCTTTATATATCATGGTACTAGATGTGTTCCGGTTCGGTTGTTTACTTGCAGAGGCCTAGGGAGCTAAAGTGGCTAATACAGGAGCAGATCGTTGAAAACTTGTTTAAATGTACTAGTAGAAAACAAACACCAGAAGGCCACGCCCATCTTTGACTAGTCTGAGTAGGACCAATAGATTTTTTTCTATATACACTGTATGCGTCTTACCATGAAACTTTAAGTTAGTACCATTAAATGTAACCTGGAGTGCATCAGATACATATGTAGTTGCGTCTCCTCCTTTATCCAACCGGTTGAAGTTGTGTCAAGAGGTTGCATGTTGTAAAAACATCATGGTATCAAAGAAAGAAAGAGAACGTACCTGTAGTTCTCCAGGGCAGGGACTTTTCAGATGAGCTGTGGGAAGAAAAACAGGAAATGAAAAGTGAGTTGACACAGCAGATGGAAGTGGAATAATCTTCTGTGGACCCATGGCAGCTTAAAATATACATTTTTTTTACCCCGGTCCAGGTCAGAAAGGTAAATCAAAGCGTATGAAATATGTCAGATAAAATATGAGGTTTACTGCGTGAGTTCAGAATACAATTTCAAAGTCAGTCAAATATTTTCTGATCCAAGCGTCTGACAACTGAGATATATATGCGACTGGAAGCTGTGTTGGCCTGAAAATAAAGTCAGAAAGAACAAATTGCCAGCAGCAAAAAAAAAGAGATGGAACTGTAGGATAAATGGATCAGGCTCTAAAAGAATATCAATCCTAATACACTTAGGGCATGTTCACAATGTCTTGACATCCCGAGGAAATACTGACGTGCGCCCTGTCTGCCCATATTTCAAAAGTGAAACCAATTCTCTACAGAATAATGTCAGGACGGTGGATGAAAATAGGAATCAATCAACCCTCTCTGGAAAAATAATTCACCTGTTGCAGCGTTGTCATAGAACGCAAATGTCAGGAAGAGGAGGCGAGGCGGATATTAAAAGGACTTTATCCTGCCAGCTCCCGAGGACAAAGTTCATGTAATCTCCTATTGGAGCAAACCAGTCATTAGTCCCGGTGACAATGAGCGATTGGGTGTGTTGGTGACTCTCCATTGTATAAATGGGTTTGACTAGTTCCTTATTTACACATGTCGTACTTGGAGGATTACGAGACTAACGTGTCACCTTTATTCCAGAAGACTGCTGTGACTGTAAGACAATAAATACAAGTTCTTTCTTTTATCTTTTTTCGACCGAAAAATGGCATAATGTGGAGACTAATGTTTGTTTTAAATGACCACAGCTTAATAAGTGTAACTCTACTTTGTATGCTTTATGGAATAAAGACAAAGAGACATAGGATATGTTCAGTTAAACATGGGATATGTTCAGTAAAACATGGGTTATGTTCTGTAAAACATGAGATATGTTCAGTAAAACATGGGATATGTTCGGTAAAACATGGGATATGTTCAGTAAAACATGAGATATGTTCAGTAAAACATAGGATATTTTCAGTAAAACATAGGATATATTCAGTAAAACATGGGATATGTTCAGTAAAACATGGGATATGTTTGGTAAAACATGGGATATGTTCGGTAAAACATGGGATATGTTCAGTAAAACATTAGATATGTTCAGTAAAACATAGGATATGTTCGGTAAAACATAGGATATGTTCAGTAAAACATGAGATATGTTCAGTAAAACATGGGATATGTTCAGTAAAACATGGGATATGTTCAGTAAAACATAGGATATGTTCAGTAAAACATAGGATATGTTCAGTAAAACATGGGATATGTTCAGTAAAACATAGGATATGTTCAGTAAAACATGGGATATGTTCAGTAAAACATGGAATATGTTCAGTAAAACATAGGATATGTTCAGTAAAACATAGGATATGTTCAGTAAAACATGGGATATGTTCAGTAAAACATAGGATATGTTCAGTAAAACATGGGATATGTTCAGTAAAACATGGAATATGTTCAGTAAAACATAGGATATGTTCAGTAAAACATGGGATATGTTCAGTAAAACATGGGATATGTTCAGTAAAACATAGGATATGTTCAGTAAAACATAGGATATGTTCAGTAAAACATGGGATATGTTCAGTAAAACATGGGATATGTTCAGTAAAACATGGAATATGTTCAGTAAAACATAGGATATGTTCAGTAAAACATGGGATATGTTCAGTAAAACATGGGATATGTTCAGTAAAACATGGAATATGTTCAGTAAAACATAGGATATGTTCAGTAAAACATAGGATATGTTCAGTAAAACATGGGATATGTTCAGTAAAACATGGGATATGTTCAGTAAAACATGGGATATGTTCAGTAAAACATAGGATATGTTCAGTAAAACATAGGATATGTTCAGTAAAACATAGGATATGTTCAGTAAAACATAGGATATGTTCAGTAAAACATGGGATATGTTCAGTAAAACATGGGATATGTTCAGTAAAACATGGAATATGTTCAGTAAAACATAGGATATGTTCAGAAAACATGGGATATGTTCAGTAAAACATGGGATATGTTCAGTAAAACATAGGATATGTTCAGTAAAACATTGGATATGTTCAGTAAAACATAGGATATGTTCAGTAAAACATTGGATATGTTCAGTAAAACATAGGATATGTTCAGTAAAACAAAGGATATATTCAGTAACTTGGATTACTTGTATTATTATGGAGACACTCTCCCCCCTAAAACCCACAAATAATTTTTTAGCACTTATGTTGAGCGTTTTTTTAATGGCACATACACAACACACCGGACTCACACACATATAAACAGTCTACCAGTTACTTCAGGTCAGAGGGGGTTTGTATTCGATCAAAGGATACTATAAACAGAAATGAACTATACATTATCATATATATATATTTATATATATATATATATATATATATATATATAATTCTGAATCAGTGTGTGCAGAAAATCCAGGCCATGGGAAAAATGGAAGGAACCCAGTTCCCTTCCATCCCAGGGGCCCCTTAACTCTACATACTCTGAATGTAAAAGAAGGACAATAAACTTGAATTAAACTGGATTCAATCCTTTTGTGTAATAATGTCAGAACTTATCAAGGCACGTTAGAATTCAAGGTAAAACGTTATTTTCTTCTCAAGTATTTCAGGCCATTCATCAACACACTGGCAATTAAAAAAGGAGAGATTTGCGCTTCGGTGAGCCGTGACAGATGAAGAAGAGAAATGGCTTTATTTAATGACCACGAATCAATCTAATGCATGGAAACAGGATATCAAAGCTGAAGACCCCCATCACTCTTTCATGGACAGAACCGGAGCAGCAAGAATATCTCAACCTACCACTGCTTGAGTAAGAATTGGATTATTTTCTTCTTAAAATACACTTTTAAAAATCATATTGTCACTGTTTCATTTTTAATACAAGCATTTAAATCCATTGACTTTTATTTACTACGATTATTCTTGCCTGTACAAAAGAGGCCCTTAAGTAGATCTTTACCCAGAATTAAATTATCACATACTACTTTCAAAACAGAGAATCTAAAACACAATACATTCTTAAATTTGTGAAAATAAAAGCTTTGTTGATGCCACAGCAGCTGCTTTTTTGGACAAGATCAAATCAGCTACATGAAAGTTTTTCTCTTTATGTTCTAAACTTCTGTATGAGAAAACTCTTACATTACATCTTACATTGATCACAGTCGGTCCTCTGAAACCCACTGATATATTATGTGTATTACTTAAGTTTGACTGAGTAAGTAGTTCATTGTTTGACTTTATGTCACGTTTTATAAAGTAATTCTCTGATCATTTGAGTTATGTTTTATTATTATAACTGAACGTGTCATTATTTGTAGAATGAAGTAATCAATTTAAGGACTGACTTATATTTTGTGTTTTGACATTGTATCTAAATAGTTTTACTAATCAACTCCAGATTTAACAAATACACCTTAAAATTGGATTTTTTCATCTTGTCATTTTGACATTGTGTCTCATTTTCGTACCATTTCCACTTTGTAGGTGATTATCCAGAATGTTCTGGAGATACAAAGTGTAAAGTAAATCTCCTAGTCTTCCTGAAAGCAGGAATCTTGACATCCTAGTTAGTGAAAGATTAAGTTAGTGACGACCCCTTTGTAGGTGGTCTTCTCTAAAAGAAGCGGTGAATTCATTAGCGGTGGAACCCCTAAAGTCTGCCAGAGTCTCTTCTGTCCTGCTGAGCCATTGAGTGGAGAAAGCAAGGCATGAATAGTTAAAGCTAATGTCCATTCACACACAAATGTCCATTGAAAGCAGATTTATTCGTCCCTGTCTGGCTGCGTCCTTTAAAAGGGGGAAAAATGGTTTCTAACAAGTACGACGAGTCCTATTAACGGGGACCCCCAGGAGGTGACGCTGAAGGGAACTGGTCAAGTGATATGATGGGATGGATTTGCATATGGTTGGAAGGAAAACAGATAAGTCATTTATCTAAGAAGTTCATCCAGATTTAAAAATGTAGCTACAAAATTCAAGCTTTACAGAATAGAAGGAAGTTGACCTCAGATTGTTAAAGATTATTATTGGGGTTTGAAACTCATTATTTCCGTCATTATCTATTTGAAACCACGACTAGATTTTTAATTTCAGAAATATTGCCGACTCAGCACTGAGAGGAGACGCGCTCTGCAAATAATGAAAATGTGATTAAAATTAAATGCTGACTAACATTTTAATTAACAATATATATATCGACCATTTTAATCCTCATTAATGAGATTTTCTAAGTCGTCTTTTTCGTAAGAGTAAGAAGTGAATGACGGTGACAATCTAACCACAACGAGAGGTAAAAAACATAAAAATGTCAGTTAAATGTATATTGAAAACAATCGAAAATAGTAAAATTAACATGGAAAAGAAGTTCGGAAAGGCCCGAACTTCAGCCTGACATCCTCTTTACAAGATGTGTTGGCGGCGATTCATTAAATCACCAATTAAATGAGAAATGTTGCCATTTCTGACTTTAAAAAACCCCAGAACAAGTGAAAAAAAAAACGGCTGAAAAACTCTCAGATCTGTTGATCAATGGTTTCATTTGAAGTCGTTTTTCCTGAAGCAGGACTTCATCGTTGTTTGCCGAGGTAAGTCATCAGTTGAATGTTATTCATCTGTTAAAAGTCTGTGTTGCAGGAAAACCTATTACCGGGAGACTTGATCAATGAAGCAGCATTTTGGCTACAGCAGCCTGTGACCCTGGCTAGACTAGTGGCAATACATTAAGAGAGGAAAAGATGCTAATTCTTCATTCTGAGGATGACTTGAGTTGCTGACGTGAAACTATCTTTATCTTGAGTCAGATGAAAAAACACTTACTACTATTAAACTACACCGGGAAACTCAAACACAGCACAGTTGTTTTATCTTCACTACCCTATGCAGCAGATAATAACTTCAAAATTATAAAAAATTATAAAAACTGCGAAATATGTTCACGTCACTGTGTGTCTTTTAGACTAAAAGTTCAACTTTCTCCTTAAATTAGTAAGTATGGCTGCCTCAGTGCTTTTGTCTGTTTTTTTTAAATCGCTTAATTTTTGTGTTATATTTAATTATTTTTGTTTACTGCTGCCACTAAAAAAACAATCCCATGTGTTATCAACACTGGCAATAAATCTTTCTGATTCTGATTTTGATATCTGTTCTCACACATTAATAAAACATTATAATGTATTTATAAGGCTTTAAATATGACTTTAAACCGTTTATAATTATTTATTTCCACTTATATTACAAGTTAAAGGGACGGTAAGAGCTTTAAGTAAAGTGGGAACTCTGTCTTGTTATTACAATGTCATTATAACTGTTTTTGGTTGATTTGAACACATTTTCAGAATAATTTTTTGGTTATTAAATTGTAATAACAAGACAGCGTTCTTACTTTAATTAACCCAACACAAGGGATACTAAAAACACGTTTGTTTTCGGGCCTTTGGGTCACCTTGACCCCGAGATAACACAAGGGTTAAAGCTCTTAATGTCAACACTTAATTCTGTATAAATCTTATTTTAATATGCCATTCATGACTTGTTGTCAACTGTCATAACTTATTTTATAAAATTAAAATACTATGCCTTATGATTGTGTTTTACTAAAGATTATTGTGTCACACATGAAATATATATAATTAATAAGGCAGAACACTAATTTAAAAACTAATAAAACAGCTAATATTTTATCTATTTATTCATACTTTTAAACTAGTTTTTTCTGGTGGAAAGTCAAGATTACGCACCAAGTCTGGGGGAAAAAAAGTTATAACCACTGAGATGAAGTAGGAATACCCTATAAATAATAAATAAACCTTCTAAATGTCAGCTAGACAGGAAGCTAGCTAATGTTTAAGCATTTTAAATACTTGACCTTAAAAAATGTATCAAAGTTAACATCTTTTTAACGCAGGTAAAATGATAGTCATGGATTCAAAACAAAAGACTTTGAAGTTTAACAGCTCGGTGGCACGAACGTGCCGAGACACGTGAACCGTCAACACCACAAGTCGCTGTACGGCCGAGTGTGGAAATGAAGGCTGACATGTGAGAGACGCCGCTGACAGCACTGCATGTGTGGTCACTGAGGTGTGATCCGGCTGAAGGCGAGCGAGACCAAAACATATCGTCAACCGGGAGCCGAGAGCAAACGCGTCAGCGACAGCAAAACAAGCAACAATCGAACGGCAACATTGAGATGGCAGCTCTATTGATAGATTAGTTGCCGGTGTGTCTCCTGTACTGGACGACTACCTGCAGCTGTCAATGTTTAATATTTTAGTACACAACATATTCTAAAACAAGGGTCTCCAATTCAATTCCTTGTGAAGACGGGGCCACAGGCTATGGATTGTTTTTTCCATTTTTTTTCTTAACGTGACATATTTTAGTTATTATTTTTATTTATTTATATTGTCGATTAATGTTTTATGGATCTTTGTGCGATTTCACTGTGAATTTGGGCAATTTCTGTCTTATTTTATTTTTTAAAATCCGTGCCATCTGGCAAGAAACTGCCAATAAAAACATAGTACAAGGGGAACTATATAATATATCGAGATATATTGCAATACTGTAAGATATTAGGGGTGTAAGAAAATATCGATATAACAATTTATCGCAATATTTTTATATACTGTATCGATATTCAATAGCACTGTATCAATATTTAATAATATATATTAATTAAACACTGACAGATACTGAATATTACGCGTCGCTTCAGGTTGTTTGAGACTGTTAATGCACTTTATTGCTAATTTTGAATGTAAGTTAACGTTTGTTGCTCATATTTTGAGAAGCACTTTCCTATAAGTACTTTCACATTTGATTAGAGAAAGTATTTGCTCATTTCTTTGTTGTAAAAGCCAGAAAAAAGTATTGTACCTTTAAAAGAAAGTTGTTCTCACTACTTACTTATGTTGTTACTACATTATCGCAATATATCGCAATATGTCGTATCGTCACACATGTCGTGATACGTATCGTATCGCCAAATTCTTGCCAATACACACCCCTAAAGGATATATTTGTCGTAGTGTCCCGAGTACTTTTGTCTGGTGTTGCAGATTGGTAATACTGCATGACATTTGACAATGTTGTAACTGCTTTCAATTGTTTAGAAAAATATCTCCAATCATGCTGCTGGAGTCAACTGTATCCTCTCGTCCAAAGTCATCCCAAGATTTCCATGTTCCTTTATCTGTGGCCATCTAGTAGCTTTGTTTTTTTTTTACTTTTTATCTTGAACGCTAAATGCTAATGACTCTTCACCAGACATGGTGGTCCAAATGTGGCCCCTTGACTGGATTTATGTGGCCCTCATGATGTCAGAGTACATCATGTAGAAAATAGTTATGTCTGCTTACATTTTTATTTGGTATTTATTAACATATTCCTTGTAAATATAACTTTTTTTTTTTTTTTTATTTGTTAATGACTTTTTTTTTATTAGTTTCTAATTTCAGTAAATATTGAGATTATATTTAGGGGAAAAAATATTAATTTTCTATCCGTTTGTTTTTTTAACGAAAAGGTTTATAAATATTGTATTGACATATTCAGGTTTATTTTGTGTTTTTTGATTTGGTTTGTTTTGGCTTTGTTTTTTTTTTTGCTCCTTGACCCCTCACAACAGAAATATATAGCGTGGATAAAATTGAATGAATGAATAAAATAAATAATAGGTTCATTAAAGTGAGCATGTTCGATTTATAGTGAAAATTGAGTTTAAATGAAAATAATTCAAATGATCTTAAAACCTAAATGTAGTCAAATCTGAAGCACTGATTCAAACGGCAACACAAGGTCACGGCTTCTCTGAAAATGAGTGTCTGCTTGTTTACCGCACCATACGGCGTCACTATGGAAAGTAGCCACTGCTGTGAAGGATGCTGCAGCCATGTGTCGGCGAGTACGAGTGTATCTCTGTGTATCTCTACCTGCTGCTGCCGGCGCCTGGTGACTCGGCTCCGATTCTGCATCTTTCCAACTGATTGGCCACAATCTGCCGCTCCACTTCCAGTTCCCTGGTCAGTCGTTCAAACTGCAGCTCCTGCACATGAATAAACATCCAGGTTAGACCTTGTTTACCACAGAATCATTGCTATATTTATACTTACACCATTTAACATGTACTTTTTTTTAAAGAAAAGTTAAGAAAAAAATGTATTTTAACAGACCATAACAGTAGCAAACAGGATTAATTAATATGTATGAGAACCAGAAAACAAATGTATTTGTGGTATCCTTGTGGTATTTGTGTTTTATTTCGGTCAAGGTGAACGACCTCCGTCACTGCAAATGTATTCATGGGAGCCAGGGAGGCCGTTCACTTTGACCCAGAGACAACACAAGGGATACGACAAACACATTTGATTTTGGGGCTACGGGTCACATTGACCCTGAGACAACACAAGGAATACCATAAACACGTTTGTTTTTGGGGCTATGGGTCACCTTGACCCTGAGACAACACAAGGGATACTACAAACACATTTTATTTTGGAGCTATGGGTCACCTTGACCCAGGGACAACACAAGGGATACTACAAACACATTTGATTTTGGAGCTACGGGTCACCTTGACCCCGAGGCAACACAAGGAATACGACAAAATAATTTGTTTTTAGGGCTACGGGTCACCTTGACCCCGAGGCAACACAAGGGATATGACAAACACATTTGATTTTGGGGCTACGGGTCACCTTGAACCAGAGACAACACAAGGGATACGACAAAATCATTTGTGTTTTGGGGCTACGGGTCACTTTGACCCAGAGACAACACAAGGGATACGACAAAATCATTAATGTTTGGAGCTATGGGTCACCTTGACCCTGAGACAACACAATAAATACCATAAACACGTTTGTTTTTGGGGTTACGGGTCAACTTGACCCTAAGACAACACAATAAATACCATAAACACGTTTGTTTTTGGGGTTACGGGTCACCTTGAGCCTGAGACAACACAACGGACACGACAAAATCCTTTAAGTTTGGGGCTATGGGTCATCTTGACCCTTTGACAGCACAAGGGTTAAGAATTGATTTATAATATACATTTTCATTGAAAAACTACATTTAATTATTTTAATTCTGATATTTGTTTTTGTTTTTTTTAACACATTTTAATTGAAAAAACATGGTTTTATTTTCAAAATGATTCTTTTTTTTAAAATTTACATAGAGTTGGATATTTTTATTCCAATAATTCAACAATAATTTTTTTAAATTCTATATATTTTTCAGTTGTAGCCTTTTAAATCCAACATCAAACAATGATATTCTGATGGCACTGATACACTTCCATACATTTCATAAATAGAAAGATATTTTCAAAACAAATCTTCTCTATAAAAGTCGTACGAATCGACGCCGTGATCGTCAACCGCCACCAATTTTTATCCAAGGCGTCTCTCTTCAGTCGACCCTCACGAGACGCACACAACAACAACTGCTCTATAAACACAAAAATATCAATCTTATGAACAAATGCGCTCACATTGGCGACACAAGAGATCACTCACCATCGCCCACAAGTGCAGATAGCAGCTCCCACTCGCGATCCTTATGTGTCCCATGTAACTACCATCACCAGCGTCACACACACACTCGCTGCTTCTTCTGTGACCCATCTGAGGAAGTTCAGGCACTCAACTGATCCTGGAGCAGCCTACTTTTCACACCTCCAATGTTCTCCGACTACACTCAAATTGCCCTCTGCAGTGTAGACAAGCGACCCCCTTCCCCCCTGTAATGCTCCTGCCGTTACCCTGGTTTTGGGGTCTCTTTACCAAGAAGAGAGCCGAGAAGAACGTCGACAATTCCTATTAATGTGAGAAGATAACAGAAAAAATACATTTTTAACGGTTAAAATAAACAAGTGGAAAATCATTGGGGATGATTTAAGGCATCATGCTGTGAAAAAACACATTTCAATGACGCATTTCCTCCAATATTTAACAACCAGAGCTCACGGGGCTTATAAAAAAATGTAGCATCGGAAGATATTTGCAGCATCTTAACCCTGCAAACAAAAGAATTGTCTTGAAATAAATAGAATTTAACATAAGTAGGTCCAGGTGACGGTCACTGCAGGGCGACTTTACAATGCAAATAAAGTCCATTTCCATTTGTATAAGAGCCTCGGCAACATTCTCTCCTATTTCTTCTTTTCATTATCTTTGAAATAAGGGGCGGATAAAACAAATACAGTAATAATTACTACCTTTTTATTTAGTGCCGACCCAAGCGCATTTGTTGATGTGATTTTGGGAGAATCCGTGCACGAAATGCTGACACGTGAGAACCTCTCACCGGGTTGTAAATCTCTGTAAATGGGACTGTGTCGCGATAATAACTCTGCAATTTGAACATAAGCGTTCTGAGGTGGACTGACGGGTTTTCATGCTCTCATGACGAGATGATGATGACGTCACCCTCGCCTCTTTAAGATTGTATACAATGCTAATAAAGGAGGATAAGATAGTGGTTTATCAATCTCTTATTTCCCTGAACCATTAGTTAAACACAGTGGGGATAAATCAAAGTATTATCCAGTCAATCTATAGTTGGATTTTTTTCACAAAACCATTTTTCTGTAAAGAAATTGGATGTGTCTCGGTCTGAATGTTTATTATGTGTCTAGATTGAATGGTTATGTTTCACCAATAATTGACTTGCGTCAACAAGTTAACAAAAATAAGCAAATGACACAAATTAAATATGAATTAAGTCCCTTATTGAAGTTACCAGCCGAGGCCGGGGCAAAGAAAAAAATGATTTGCTTTTTTTTTTTTGTCAGAAATGTGATTTATTATGAAAAAATATCTGATTTGGTCATGTTTACTCCAAAGATTACGCTTGTAATCCAGGGAGAATTAGTAACTATGAAGTCAGAACTGGTGCATAAGTCCCACATACCCGTAACATCAGATGTGAACTCGTACTATTAAGTTGCATTGACGTTACCATATATTCATACTCGCATGTGTAATTAAAGACTTGTTGTCGTAAAAAAAAAACAAAAAAAAAAACACTGACTGTATTTTCTAAGTGTACAAGTACAAGTTACTAAACATTACCTCTTCAATCACTGCTAAAATAGGTCAGATTCAAGAGGTCGTGTTTAGTAACTTGTACTTGTACTCGTACGCTTAGAAAATACAGTCAATGCTTTTTTAATTTGTTTTTTTTACAACTACAAGTCTTCAATTACGCATGCGTGCCTTCTGGATTACGAGTATGAATATGTAGTTACGTCAATGCAACTTAATAGTACGAGTACACATCTCATGTTACGAGTATGTGGGACTTATGCACCCGTTCTGACTTCATAAAGCAAAACCGCTGATTAACGGTATGTTAGGATGTATTTCTTTATACCTTTTTACTTAAAATTCCTTTTTTTTTTCGTGCCCGTTTTTTGTATTTATCCTCAGGTCAGTCAGTGAAAAATTATTCCTACATTAAAGGGGTCCATGGTGCAAAAAAAAAAACGTAGGGGACCACTGCTTTATCAGACACTTTTATCTCATAGCAACTGCCAATGGTATAGCTTAAACTACCGATGGACTTGACTAATAAACCACACTAGTAACGTCATTGAAACATAATTTCAGGCTAGTTAGATGGAACTGGATGAGCAGTAGTGGATCTAGAAATACAATGTCTCTTCGAGCATAGAAGCTTCAAGTAGCTTTAACCAGGAGTGGGATTAGCTAACAGCTAGCATTTGTTTGTGTTGCTGTGACCGAAGACAAGTTGTTGTGCTTCTGCAAACGTCACTATTCTCAGCCTTTGTTTTAATCTTATAATCCAATTGTTTATTTGGCCGTGTGTCATCTTGGATTTGTTTTCTTATCTTCAGCGGTGCACATCTCGTGACACACTAGTGGATTTTAAACCACCTTGCTTTGTCTGTCCACCGATAATTCCTGTACTTTAGACAGTTACTCGGTCATATTTAATGATTCCCCATTAATGCTTATCGCAATAAAAATAGTACTGATGCCCGTGTTAATGATTCCGTATCATTGAGTTTGAAACCAGAGTAGATGCGAAAAAAAATGGTAATTTAATGGGCAATCTCATTACATATCTTGAACATTAGGTACATTTAAAGTGCATAAATTACAGGTACTAAAAATGCGATAAACCACATCAAAATTTGTTGCCTCTAAAGGTGAAAACCCATATTTTCCGCCAAAGAACAGGTTGTTACAAAGACTTTTTCAGCAAAGGCACATTTTGTACCTATTTTCTGTCAAAAACCTGACATTTTAACCTTTTTATTTTAAGAGCTAAAAGTGCTGTTTGTTTATTTGTGTATAAAAAAAGGTGTCTCTCTTGCTCCTTTGGAAACACTGTCGCCCCCTGCAGTAGCGGAGGACTTACTGCACAAACAAGTACAAATTAAAAGTATAATTTTGATGATGTTTGACTGGTCATGAAAAAGTATGTGGCTATTGATTCATCTTTGTCGTTGGTATTCAATAAAGAATGAATAAAAAGAGTAATGTGTGATGAAAACCTTTCAATAATGTCAAAGAATTAATTTATTTTAAAACTACAAACTCTCACTTTAGATGTCGGGGAAGGAAGAATCGATATATTCTATTTTTTAGTGATATTTTCCCTTAATGGAGAATCCAATTTGTACCGATACACAACCGTCGCTCCACATTAGTATACAGAGCGAACCCCTGCTTTCCATCAGTCTGAGACCGAAAAGACGTCATTAAGCGAAGAGACTAGTGTTCTTTGGCCTCAGACCTCCGACTGATCGCGGACGTAATGGCCATTAAAATAAAAGATCTATGCTTATTTAAGAGACTCCGGTCGGGCTTTGCTCTTCTGCAGACGGATCGGAAGAACTAGAAGGCTCGGACAAAAGGCTAGTAAGCCGTCCTGAACCAACAAGGCCCCTGCTGCCTTTATTTGACATTACAAAAATCCCGCTGAGCCAGATCTGCCTGTAGTCATGAAGCTGAATCAGATCCTGTTCCTCTTCTGTCCTCGGCATTGGCCCGAAAAAACAGATGACATACCGCCTCAGACCGACATCCTAGCGTAGTATATATGCTTGCTGACAACACGGGACTATGTGGCCTTCTTTGTGGAGCCGACTCAGCACTATTTTTGCAGAGATAAGAATGACTTATTTTCTGAAGAAAAAGTATTAATCATCTCCTTTATTGCATCAAAAGCTTCAGCAAATATAGCAGTGGTTCTACAACCGAGACGATATTATGTTGGAAGACTAGATTAGAATCAGAAAGGGCAGTGGAGTGAAAAATATTATCTTTTCATGAAAACCTTTTGCTAGAAGGTTGACAGATTTGTGTGATATGAAGTCTTATCTTTAAAATGATGAAATCTTCTGCAAAGTAAAAGAAAAAACAACGAAAATATAAGGTTACACTGTTCCCGGTCCTGAGAATATACAAGATATAGTGAATGTTTGATCGATTTGTATGAAACGTACTTCTTTAAACAGCTCTGAGAAATGTTGGTAAAAATATAACGTTTTTAATATGAATGTGTTATAGAGACTGTTGAGATCAAGGCAGGAACTTAAATAAAAGTTGATGATTATGGCAGAATGCACAAAGAAAGGGTTAAAAAAACATGTTCAATTTAGAGTCACTATGGCCACCAGGTTTATCAAGTCCAAGTCAAAGCTGGCTAGTACTGTAAAAAGAACGAATATTAAAATTAAAATAAGTGACTCACACATTAATATTGGTACATAAAAACGAAACAATACAGTTAAATGAAAATAAATCATTAATTATGTTATTGATGAGTCTTTATTTCTGTTGCTAAAGACTGATTTAGCTTCAAATAAATCGTTGTGAAAAAGGAAAATAGGTTAAATACAGTATATGTGTATCTTTTAACAAAATACACAATTGGTTTCAATACATCAATAGAAAAATAGTCATATTGTTTCCCTCCTGTCTGTATTTCCCAGATCAAGTATTTGGGAAAAGGCAAACTTGTATTGGAAAAAAAACGTTAAAAGCAAGAGTTTAAAACATGTCAAATCAAAGTCAGTAGAATCAGAGGAATCGTACTCACTCCCAGACAAACTGGGGTCACACGACCACTCTCAGAAAGAGTGGGCGTGGTCGTGGCGTCAGACTTCCAAATGAATGAGTCCACAAGCGATGCAGAGTAAGCTTGACTTGATTTGTCAGAAGGAAGGAGCAACACTAGGCTGCACAAGATTCCATGCGGAGAAGTTAATGATTTAATAGTCAAGGACAAAAACAGCTACAAAGCTGTAGCGACAAAGTGTGTCTAAAACATGGGGAAAAACTGTATTTCTCAATGAGGCTCTTTTGAGAATAACTATTTTATTTTTGCAGATGCAAAATATAAATGGTTTACACAGGCTTTTCATTGAGTTTCTGAGACTTGTCTTGACCTTTTAAGTACCGTATTTTCCGGACTATAAGTCGCTCCGGAGTACAAGTCGCACCAGCCATAAAATGCATAATAAAGAAGGAAAAAACATATATAAATCGCACTGGAGTATAAGTCGCATTTCTGGGGGAAATTTATTTGATAAAATCCAACACCAAGAACAGACATGTCATCTTGAAAGGCAATTTAAAATAAAAATAGAATAGAGGCAACAACAGGCCGAATAATTGTACGGTATGTTACATTACGTGGTATGTTAACATAACATATTAAGAGTTATTCAGATAACTATAGCATAGATAACATGCTAAGAAGTTTACCAAACCCTCCATGTAACTCCAAATAACTTAAATTCAATGAAATCTTCATCCTCGGTGTCACTTTTTAACAACTCCGCTAACTCCAGAGGTAGAAGATGTGGCGCTTCCTCTTCTACGTCGAAATTATCAACACAGGCCTAGAGCGCCCTCTTGCGGTTTAGTGTGAAAATGAAACGATATACCGGTAATAATGTGTTAATAATTTCACACATAAGTCGCTCCAGAGTATAAGTCGCACCCCCGGCTAAACTATGAAAAAAACTGCGACTTATAGTCCGGAAAATACGGTATATATTTTATTGAGTATTGTTTTGATTGTTTAAGCGCTTTGTGACCCTGATCTGGAAAAGCGCTCTAAAAATATAAATGACTTACTTACTCACGTACTTACAAGTGTCAATCAAGGATGCTTACATCATCATCTCATAACATAGTTGTTTATTAATTCCGTGAAAAAGAAGAATTAGGCAAGAACTCATTCTAAATTCAATAACTACTGCTTTATTGACTGTTTAACCTGAGGTCCACACAAATGACTGTAGTTAGCAACCTCTGATTTGGGTAAATATTTAACATTCAAAACAAAGTGTGAAGCAAGGCTTTGTTCTTAAAAAAAGGAATGCATTTACAACATACTGTGGTCACGTCAATGTCAAAGCTGTCCAAATGTTTTGCAACCAACGCGTGCAGTTTTATCAACAGACCAACAACCAAAGGTCAAAACACCTTGTTGTTTTTGTCGCAAAACTGTTGTACATCTGCACTCTCGGTCCGACGCATTCCAACGTGAGCCTGGATCCACTGCACCGCGGGGAGGGCGGGAGGCAGCAGAGGTTATAGGATTTCTGCAGCAGACACACACACACACACACACATACACACACACACAAAACACGCCTGAGGTGTGAGCGAAAGAGAAAAGACTTCTGTAACTGTCCGTTTGACCAGAACCAGAGAAACACTGAAGTAAAAGACCTTCTTAATTCCATCCGTCAGCTTCCGGGTCGAGCGTTAAAATGGTTTCCCTCATAGAGATGTGGCAGCTCCGCGCCGGAGTGTTATTCCGAGGAAAGAAAAATCTACTTGAAAAAGTAGCGAAAGACCTTCGGGGTGAACTTTGTTTTGAAAAGAAGCCATTGAAGAAAATCAATCGCGGAGTCTGTTAGGATTCTTAGAAGCAATGTATCAAAGCTGAACCTGAGAACGTTAGTCAGTTGAAAAGTATTAATTCAAGGCATCAGCTTAAAATTTAAAACAACAACAACCACAGCGGTTGATAAATTACAAATAAACTCTTAAATGTAAATAGTGATGCTGGAGCGTGAGGAAATAAAAAATGAGATGATAATATATTTGCAGTTCATCTCGGTAACAGTTTTCATGATTTCCATCTCAAAGTACATTTTAAAGTTATACATTGTTCACTAAACTTAATTCCCATACCGGGGGTCGGAGCCTACCAAGGCTACTGTATATTGACGCAAAAAGGGAAACACTGGAGAGTTGGCCCGTCCATAACAGGGCACAATGTGGTACACATAAGGTACATCAACCTAAGTATATGTGGTACACAAGTGGTTTACGTGGGATAAGTTGGTATACATGGTAAACGTACTGTATACATACTGTATACACACAGTATATGTGGTATACATCTGGAATACACATTATTAGGATGGTATACGCAGAATTCTGAGATTTCGTTATAGTACCGTCCTACCATCGTTGATAGGCTTGTAATGATTCTTCAATGTTGTCCACAAAAATCAATAATAAAATAGGCAACAATTGTTGTCGTAAAACTTCATTTCAATCTCTACTATTGAGCTGAAGAGACGTCTTTTTTATTTTAGTGTTCTTTCAAATTTGGGAAAAAAAATCATATTTGGTAACTTCTGCACTATTTTGGATTATAGAACCTTGTCACAGTTTTTGCCTTTTTTCTAATGGAAAATCTCTCTTACTTGAAGTACGTTTACAATAACCTCTTTGTTTTTGTTTTAATAAAGAGTTTATACTTCTGAGGTACTATCCTTACTTCGGTTCTTACTCTTCACAATAAATGAAATTTAGCTTTGGGAATTCAAAACCTGTTCAGATACATTTATAATCTATAATTTCATTTTTTACACTTAAATCTATCAATTTATACTGTTATATCAAGCTTAAGAGGGAAAGACTGAGCCAGCAATATCTCAAAAAAAGAACCAAAATCAGCTCTAAAATGTACCTGAATTTAAATTTGAGCCGCCCTGCTAGCATTAGCATTAACCACTACTACCTTCGATCGAGCTAAAAGCGAAAGGCGAAAAGATTCTGTACTATATGTGCTTTAGCAGTTTTATTGATTGACAAAAATACATGTATCCATCTTGTCCGGCTCAAAAGTTTCTCCAATAAACATTTAACAACAACATTCATTGCAGCATTTTAGACAACACAACTGTGTGATAAATAAAACGTATACAGAATTCATACATCACTTTTATTATGTGTCCGGGCTACATGCACAGGTGTCTGCAGTGTATTATGCATTCACGGCCTCGTTGGTTATTCTGGCAGTGATAAAGTTTCACCCCAGAAGGCTCTGAATTATTTTATATAAATACATAAATGTTTGTGTGGATGTGAGCGTCTCTGCTTCTGCTTCAACTGAGCAGTTTTGAGTGACGGCAGCAAACGTCAATCATTTTTTTCTTTGGTTGATTTTTACCGTTTGCGTTATTAGACCATTAGGGAAAATGCAAACTTAGAAAAAAGAAAGTGAAAAAAAAAAACTCTCATTAAAATGGTTGGTTTCGTTTATGCTTCTCCTCGGAAATTGTCGGATAAAAATAACTTTCTGTGGGTGTTTTACTGAGACAAACTGAAGCTAATAGACATGAACTGTCTTTGAAAATCTTCGCCATCATGTATGGGTCAGTGTATATACTGTAATAAATCACCTGGTGGACAAACACCAATTAAATGTAGCAACTTCAGACAGAAGCGGGAAACACGCCCACCAAAAAACAACACAGATTTCTACGGTATTCAAATATTTACAGCCTGGTTAGAAAATAAATAATAATGTATATATCACCACACACTGTATAGGGGTCTTTTTTCTTCTATCTAGATTTCCCTTTTGATAAAAGGGGCTTGGTTGACTCAACAAAAGGACCGGGTTTCATCGACCAATCACAATTCAGACCAGCATAACTCCGCCTCCTGACTGGGGTCTACTTGATCGGATTTCGGAAGAATGCATTTCAAAGATGGCCGCGGCCGAGGATTGGATTTAAAAGTGTGGTTCAGTAATACACATGTAACATCACACAACCATATTTTTTTTACAGTCCAAAGACTAGACAAATGATTTTAGGTCACGAAACCAGACCTGGGTATCGAACTCTGGTTCTTTTGTGGGACTGACCCAAATGCTCCGGAAGTACTAACTATCGAAATATCACTTGTCTTTTGGTTCCGAATTTTCGGTACCCACAAGTGATTGAAACTTCATAATGCATTGATTTCTTTGAAGAAAGACAGACAAGTGACGAAAGCAATGAACATCGTTCTTTCTCTTTATTTCTCTTTGTTCTTTTATTTTTATGAATAATTGCTGTATTGTTGTGTCTAATTGGAAAAAGCAAATTTCACGAAGGAGACCCCCTGTGGGATCAATAAAGGTCTAACTAACCTAACCTAACATCCGATTGATTGGTCACTTGTTAGAAAGTGTTTTTTTCCAATCAAAATCATTCGTTATTCATTTTCTTGTAAGAAAAGTGGGGCTGAAAACTTGCCAAAGTGAAACAATTTTACTCCGGTTTTGTACTTTGTGTTATTGGATTTTCTTTTTGTTAGAATTTATCTCATGATTATTTGAAATTGGTATCGAACAAAGTTTCATTCAGGAACCGATATCGAATATTTTGGATCAATAGTGTCAGTCAGTGTTTTTAGTGTTTAGGTATACAATGTGATTAATGAGCTAATTTTCGTTAAGGTTTTCATTTGCGGTTTTAGTTCTGCAAGAAAAAAATAAATAGTTTAACATAAAAAAAAGTGGCAGTCGAATGACAAGAAATGATCTATAAACATTGTGTGTTTGAAACAAAACTCCAAAACTCTTCTTTACTACATTTCACGATCAAAGCGAGAGATTTGTTAACATAAAACGTTCATGTCGCTCATCCGTCGATTGAACGCTGCTCCAACATGAGTTTAAAAGAAAATTAAAATGTCATTCCTTGCGGTATCCTTGCGGTCGCACCAAGGACTTCTAAAGTAACCGAGATAAATAGAAAACGAACCAAACACAATCAGCTTCTCGGCGCGTCACGTATCGACCCATCGGCACTTGGCGTCCTCGACACATGCCTTCTTTTCGGCATCAAAGTTGCAAAAAAAAAAATGTCACTTCGCCGACTAGTAAGACTAAAAATTAGTTCACTTGAAGTGCCGTTAATGAAGACGGCGCCGGCGTTGCAGAGGTTGGTGACAGTGACGGTAATGAGTACTAACAGGTCAGTCGGGAGAGGTTTTCCCTCCGCAGTGATCAAAACGACAGCTCGCCCGTTTGACACGGTGACACATCGGGAGCGGATTATCGCTTCATCTCCCTTCTTCGTTTCCACTTCCCCTCTAACATCGACAGCCATCTGCCACGTTTAAGGAGACGTTCCCAGGTGACGGACGATCCGAGGGCGGAAGCGCTTTATTAAGCACCCGTTTTACTCTTTTGTGTTTTTTTTTTTTTACCGCCCAAGCTAGCCTTTCCCTCGGCGCCTTCTATTGTGTACACGAGTCCTCTCCTTCACCTGTACTCCCTCCCTGCATATCGGTCATACTCTTTTCCACTCCCCTGCCCGCCCTGGGGTAATCG
This sequence comes from Callionymus lyra, assembly GCF_982586985.1. NCBI lineage: Eukaryota > Metazoa > Chordata > Actinopteri > Syngnathiformes > Callionymidae > Callionymus > Callionymus lyra. The sequence continues at coordinate 13,959,323 of NC_141829.1, forward strand.
CCGGTAGCCAGTCGTCCATTTTTATGGCCATATCAAGGCCAAAATGCTTATGAATATTCTTTTCTCCTTGCCGGTGTCGAGCGACAGAAGCAGCAGTCGCCGATAAGACCTGGAGGGAGTGGGGGGGGGGGGGGCAGAAAATCGCTAGTCAATTGTAATTAGAGTCCCTTTTCCATCAATGGAGGTGGAACAGACATTATCTCCTGCACAAAGAAATCAACTTCTCCACTGCGCTATGGCCCAGAGATACACTGTGGTATCCCTGGCTTAACGCTCTGCAGTGACCTTTAATATTAACTCCTTAAGCCATTTTTTGCAAAGAAGATTGTACCTTCATTAAATACCTGCATCTAAAAGCGGCTAATATTTCTGCTTGCTTTTCAAGTCAATGCAACAGCAAGGTCAGAGAGAGGTGGTACAAGATGATTCTGGCAACGCTCGGAACATACAAGGTACATTTATTCCAGAGAGACCATTTCCGTCCATGTCAATGGTACCTCGGGAAATGTTCCGCCGCCACACATAATAACAGCTGAGGGCGAACTTGGAGCCGAGGAATACAAACAAGCTTTTTTTTTTCAACTTCACACTGCACTTTATCATGTACTTGAACTATAAACATCAGTTCAATCACGTACTGAGGGAAATAATTTACAACAAGGGAGAAAAAAGTATCACTCTTCAAACAAAAGATATGTTGTTTTTTAATAGAAAAAACCCAACATGAAGCATATTTGTAAGTCCATAAATATAATTATTAAATGGCTGGAACGGGAAGAAATAATTGGCAAATATAGCAGTGAAAGCTTCATCTGTCTCGGATTTAATTAATATTGACACTCAAAATCAAACCGTTCAGGATTGGATTTATTTTCTGTCATTTTTTTTTTTGGTCTTATTTTCTTTACAAATAAACAAACTAGACTAGTGATGGTGTAGTTAAAGATAATAGTAATAATTCAAATGTAAATCTCGGCGAACGAGATGTTACGAGAGTCCATTATGAACTAATAATGGTCTTCACTCCTCCTCCAGCCAGTTGTAATCACGCCCGCTTTGTTTATATAATGAGTCCCTTGGAGGTGGAGATTTCTGGGATTGATGAAGTGTGCTGACAAACCTTGATATGTGACCAATCACAGCAGAGTGGGTGTGGTTAAGGTAAACAAGATTTCATAAATCCACATATTAGTTGATCATTATTGTAAATATCTAAAACATCTTGTTCGACTACAGTTAAAAATTGGTTGATTACAGTTTATTTTTAGGTAGTTACAGTGACAATTTGATTGTAGTAGAAAAAATACAGATGGAAACACCAGGTAAAAGAAAAATGGAAGACTACCATTGAGGTGCATGGGTGTTGTAAATAAAGAGGTAAAAAAATAAATTAGACAATATATTCACAGATGGAGCTTCGAGTCAACCACAAAAGTTTGGTCCAAATCACACATCTTTAGGGATCCAAACAAATCTTAAATATACTTATATAATTATCCGAACCTTTACTTTTACTCTTCATCACTAACCACTTCCATAACCACTTTGACTTCTTTACAAATCCTCTTAACAAAGGCAACTTCTAAGAGGATAGAGGACTCAATCCAAGGACATCCTTTTGTACACACTTTAGAAAACAGTACATGTATTTCGACGTCGGCTCATCTCTAAATGAATGTTGCAGCAACATCGGAAGGTCTTAGAGGCAACTCGCTGAATTATCAAATGTACTTTTTCGACTCTAAATCCCATTACTCTTCCCTACAGACGGCCATTAAACATATCAAGTACAACATAAAAACACAAGATTTGCAGGAGAGGTTTGTCATTTAATTCAAGAGGACAGTACATTTTGTCCTTTATGCTGTTCACTCTAAAGTGTACAAGATATATAGTGCATCGTGAGAGCTGCTATGAACTGTGGCATTTAAGTAGTTTTACACTTTCTCCGAGCAGAGATGGTTGATAATGGCTTTTTTTTCCCCCGCCACGTGTGATGTAATTGCTCGACAAACAGCGACACAATCTAGAGAGTATTGAAAGAAACGGGTTAAAAAAAAACGTCTTTTACAGTTGATCAAGCACGACTGCTATGTCTCTTGATATTTTTAAATCTCTCTCCACGAGCATCCAGCCGTGTCCTCCTTCAAATATTCCTCCCAGGTTTACTTCCCCAGCCTCGTCTGTAAATCATTTAAAAAATGTCAACATGACAACCTCCACAACTGGAAAAAAAAAAAAGTTTTGACATCAAAAGCATTTTTTTTTTAAAAGGGGTTTTTATGTGGATATAAAAAGGGGTTACCTTAAGGAAAACCCAGTCGACCGTTGTCTTCATTTAACAGTCGTAAACTGCTGATGGCCGAGTAAGTAAAAGTCACTTGATTGAACGTGGCCATCAAAGGTGGCTGAAGAACGGTCGACGCTACGTTGAGCAAGGCCCTGCCTTACTTTACACCAAGTTAGAAATGTTACACAACTACACCCAAAACAAATACAACAGTTTGCTTAAAACAAATATATGCAAGATCCCATATTGTATTGACTTTTCCTGGCATTTTTTGCTACATCAGTATGCAATTCATTGATGGAATAAAACTATTTTATTTATTTTTGAGTTCGACACGCCCGCTTTGTTTATCCAACGAGTCCCTCGGTGGTGGAGACTTCCGGGATGGATGAAGTGAGTGGACGTTGTTATGGTTAACAAGATTCAATCGAAAACGATAACATTGTATTGACTTTTCCTGGCATTTTTTGCTACATCAGTTTGCAATTCATTGATGGAATAAAACTATTTTATTTATTTTTGAGTTTGACACCAAGTTTTTTTTTTTTTTTGAGACGTTCAGATTGTGTCGCACTGTTCATTGGGTCACAGTCATAACCACTTTTACCATTAATTCACTTTCTTTTTCTAGTAAAAAGATTTAATTCAAAGTAATGTATTGTGATATTTTGGGAGTATTTTATCACTTTATGACTGTAATTCCAAAAAAGATTAGTCTGAAAATAATCACAACCGTTACACGAGGGCGAGTAGAAAATGAGTCAAATTTGAATTGTGGGTAAACGATCACTTTAACAGGAAGTATGAGTCAGATTGTGATATTGTACTTTCATTTATTGAAGCTCAATCTATCCAAAATATCTCTTCGTCAAATACTCCAATGCGTTTCCTTTGAGATACATTTTACTGGTATTTTAAACACTGATATCCTTACAAGTACCTACATTAACATGAACATGAATCTACTTTAATTTACTTTAAACTACAGCATTAATTTCAAGCAAACAATGCACCTGGCCACAAAAAAAGACTTGGCAGGCTTGTGGGGTTAAAAAAATGTCCAGTCCCTAAACCATTTGAAATTAAATAGGATAATATTACTACTACCTATTGGTCTTAGCATAAAAAAATGGTCCTTTGACCATTTAACAGAGTAAAAACTTCCCATTTCACATGCACATTTATTATTTATATATATAGTATTTAATAAGAAGGAGCTCACTGTAGTGCTCTAAGCGATCTAGATCTATCGAAAAGCCGACAATTTACTCGACCAGGTAACAACCGTATTGTATTTGGTCGAGACTTTGGTGGGGTCAGGTTGTTTGAGGAGTAATACTTTAGTAATACTCTGCAAATAAGATCAGGGCATGACTCAGTGTTGGGCCAGGTCGGTCGTTTCACCAGTGCCTCACCCAAAGAGTCTGGAAGCTCTTTTTATTGATGCTGGTGTTGTAACTGTTGAATACTTTTACTAGTAAATTATCTTATCCAAAATATATATTCACTACATTCATATATTTTCCTAATGTTTCAATTTGATGATTCTTCAAATCGAAGCTTGAGTTCATTTTTTGACGTTTATACGAGTAATAAAGTATAAACATTTAACATTGTTAAATAAACAATACATTCTTATTAAACTGGTGTTATATGTGTAAAAAAAATAAAAACTGCTACACTGCAATACTAGTCAACAATTGTCTAAGAAGGCAAAGATATTCATAGGAACTTTATTTGGCTCAAAGGAAAGGAATGAAAAACTTTTTCAAGCTTCTGTCCTGGAGGGCTTGTTTGACCCAGAACAAGTTTCCGTGCTCGAGTGTCAAGTGTTCATTTATGTTTGTAAGACAGAAAGCCTCCTTCAGAAAGAGAATTATACAACTGCAGTATCATGTGTGTGGAGGAAAAACTTTTTTTCTTCATTTTATTGCTTGAAGACATTGAATGAGTCACCTCTTATATGTACTACCTACAAGTTTTGGTTTCTCTCTTTTCATAAATAGAGAATTGGATTGCTTGGTAATATATAGTGTGTATCTGTTGCATTTTACACAAATGTATCCCCTCACATATCGCAAATGAGTAAAGGACCAACGATATATTCAATACTGTGAGAATATATTTGTAGTATATTGCTCTGATATTGCAGAATTTGGAGACCACGGTACTAATACAGTACATTTCTTTTTTCAACTGTATCCTCTCGTACTCAGTCATCGTCAGGTTCTCGCAGAATTTTATAATTCATTTAACTGCGACTAGTGGCCAACGGTTCAATCGCAACACAAGAATGAACAAACGCCGGGAATACGAATGGTAATTGTAAACAAAATTATTGAATTTTACACCAGATTTATTGTAATATTAACCATAAAATATGATTAAGAAAAATGAATTATTATTATTTAGGGGGGAAAAACAAAAATATTATCAAAGAAAATTCACAAATGTTATTTACTTTGCAAAAAAATGGAACAGAAAAAAGTTAGATCAACCTTTATACAAAACTAAAATACTTTACTATACTTACATGTGAGAATATTTACACTCATACTAATGACAAAGTATTTTTTACTAATTGATTTAAAGGACAATCAGTGACACAGTGGGAAACGGGAAGTTATAAATAATACATTTCAGTTGTGATTTCAGCTTCTATCAAATGTATCCCCTCACATATTACAAAAGAGTAAAGGACCAACGATATATTCAATACCGTGAGAAAATATTTGTGGTATTGCTCTGATATTGCAGAATTTCCAGACCACGTGACTTATATATACACGTTTCTTTTTCAACTGTATCCTCTCGTACTCATTCATCATCAGGATCTTGCAGGATTTTATAATTCCTTTAACTGCTACTAGTGGCCGGCGGTTCAATAGCAACACAAAAATGAACAAATGCCAGGAATACGAATGTTAATTGTAAACAAAACAATCAAATTATTAAATTTAACACCCATAGAATATGATTTTAAAAATTATTATTTAGGGAAAAAAAACTAAAATATTATCAAAGAAAACTCACACCTCACATATGTTATTTACTTTGCAAAAACATTTAACGGAAAAAAAGTTAATTCAACACTAATACAAAACTAAACTACTTTATTATACTTGCATGTCGAAATATTTACACTCATACTACATATTGATTTAAAAGACCATCAGTGACACAGTGGGAAACAGGAAGTTATAAATAATACATTTAAATTGTGATTTCATCTTCTATCAAATGTATCCCCTCACATATTACAAATGAGTAAAGGGCCGAAAATATATTTGATACTCTGAGAAAATATATGTAGTATTGCTCTGATATTGCAGAATTTACCGACCACATGACTTATACACAAGTTTCTTTTTTTCAACTGTATCCTCTCGTACTCAGTCATCGTCAGGTTCTCGCAGGATTTTATAATTCCTTTAACTGAGATTAGTGGCCGGCGGTTCAATAGCAACACAAAAATGAACAAACGCCGGGAATACGAATGTTAATTGTAAACAAAACAATCAAATTATTTAATTTAACACCCATAGAATATGATTTTAAATATTATTATTTAGGGGAAAAAAACAAAAATATTATCAAAGAAACCTCACACCTCACATATGTTATTTACTTTGCAAAAAAATTTAACGGAAAAAAAAAGTTAATTCAACACTAATACAAAACTAAACTACTTAATAATACTTACATGTCAAAATATTTACACTCATACTAATGAGAAAATATTGATTTAAAAGACCATCAGTGACACAGTGGGAACAGTAAGTTATAAACAATACATTTAACTGTGATTTCAGCTTCTATCAAATGTATCCCCTCACATATTACAAAAGAGTAAAGGACCAACGATATATATTCAATACTGTGAGAATATATTTGTAGTATTGCTCTGATATTGCAGAATTTGGAGACCACGTGACTAATCCGTAAATTTCTTTTTTCGACTGTATCCTCTCATATTCAGTCATCGCCAGGTTCTCTCCGGATTTTATAATTCCTTTAACTGCGACTAGTTGCCGACGGTTCAATAGCAACACAAAAATGAACAAATTCCGGGAATACGAATGTTTATTGTAAACAAAACAATCAATTTCATGTAAAAATCATGTTACACCCATAGAATATGATTTTAAATATTATTATTTAGGGGAAAAAAACGGAAATATAAAAAAAATAACTCGATTTATATTGATTTAAAAGACCACCAGTGACACAGTGGGAAACAGGAAGTTATAAATAATACATTTCAGTTGTGATTTCAGCTTCTATCAACCGAGGCAGGAAAGACAAGTCGCAGCACATGAGAGAAATATGCGAGCAAATCTGCCCTCGCTTTAGTCATGTCTGTGCAGACGGAACCACGAGCAAAGTTGAGAAAGTGAAAGCAGGGACGGCTTTTCGAGATTAAAAAACAGGGACAAGAAAGTGAAAAAGAGTCGATAAAAAACACTCACCAAAGAATCCGACAGCCTGGATTTCTAACCCCGGCCAGCACAACAAGACCGCCTGCTCGGACATTGTGATCCGTCCAAGGTTGGACTCTCAACAATCGCAGGAAGACGCATTAAAGCAGAGCGTGGGAGAGGCTCGCACGCCTTGCCCTCTCTTCGACATCTTCCCCCTCTTTATTCACTCTCTTATTTACCTCTATAACGATCACTTTACAGCCCTTTTTTTTTTTAAACTGGAATTCCCTCCGAGGCGCGTCTCGAATCCGCTCGCTGTAATAAATGTATAAAAGCTCCGCCAGACGACTCGCTCTTCCTGCTCGCCTGCATGGAAATCTGCTCTGACCGGACGAGCTGCCGAGGAATCGTGCGAGGGAAGGAAGTGACATTGGCAGGATCTGCCTCCTTCCTCGCGAGCGAGTGTAAACAATACATGCTTCTCCCTCTGGAGCGTGAAGGGAACATAAGTGTGGCGTTTATTAACAAACAACAGAGAGGTCAGGTCAGCCAACGTTCATTCAGACTCAACAGAGACTCTCTAGGAAACGTCATGATGAGCTTCGAGTACTTCCATGATAGTGGCTCGTGAGTGGGAGAAAAAAGATAAAAGAACCGGTTAGAAGAAGTTCAGCGTGGCCATGTGACAAGATGTCTTCAGAAACGTAACTCTTGGTGTCAGATTTGGATGGTTTTTATTAACCACAGGGTGGAAAACACAACAGCACTAACGTATACCTTACAAAAATAAGTCATTTCTCTTATTTTTGAAGGTGTAACCGACATATTTTCTTTCTTATTCTAACCTAATTACAAAAAAAAGAAAAAATGTCTAAATCTGTGTAACTTCCCAAACTTTTCTTAATGTAGCCATTAGCTCAACGATTGATAGATTGGACTTTTTCGATCCCTTGGGAGAATTTATTTTGGAAATTGGGGTTCCAGTCACAACACAGTATCCGACAGAATTAAAAGGGAAAAAGTAGCAATAAAGTATGAACAAAGTACAAAGAACAAATTGATAATACATAGGAAACAATCAGCCGAAAATGTACTAGCAATAGTTTTTTACATTAGTAATATAAGTAAGTAAGAAAGTCATATTTATAGAGCGCTTTTCCAGACCAGGGTCACAAAGCGCTTAAACAATCAAAACAATATATAAAATATAATAAAATATATACTAAAAAAGGTCAAGATTACAGAGAGAACAAGTAAATCTTCAAATAAGCCGCAAAATACATGAAATGCACAAGTTTGCAAAGTGTGTTAATTAATTGATTAATTAAAAGGCATTTATAACTACTTTTAATGTTTTTTTAATTGTTATTTCTGGTTAACTTCTGACTATAATTAAAAATATTTCATGTGAAAAAGTTAGTTCTTTGCTTGATGCCCTTATTTTTTTTAGACTTTGACCTTTTACATAGTATTACTTTTACTTCAAAATAAGATCGGATAAAATTGTTAGACATAAATATTAATAGGTTTTGTCGATAATTTCATATTTTTTTCTTCTATCTAAATACATCTGAAGCCAACGAGTGATTCAAGACTTTTTAATACCATTTGAAAGTAAATTTGAGAACAACATGACCAAGAAAAAAACACCACATATATGACATAGATTAAGAGACAATTTAATTACCCAAATTTGCTGATTAAGAAAAAAACGTTGTGCACAAAGTACACAATGCAGTCATAGAATCTTACTTACTATTTTTTAAATGTAATTGAATGCTTCTAAGACCTTTAAAGATCCACAGACAACTTCGATACCAAAAGCCTGTCTTTAAATAAACATCAGTTGGTTGTTAGTAATTATACATTTTTGAATAAAACTTTCTGTCAAAGTAGATTCTGTTGAAGTTTTGATTATTTTCCACCATTTGAATAACAAAAGAAAATTGTGAAACTTGTTTTTTTGGTGGAAAATTGTCTCAAAAGACTTCAAGCCAACATTAATGTTTCTCTGGAATTACAGACGTTTGAAGCACAGAAAACAAGTGAAGAAACATTTGCAACGAAGAAGGATTTTAATATATAATATATAATAAAATAATGAAACGTCTATTTAAGACGTCAGTGAAGAGGATTCAGTTTGCTCTGCATACACACAGGTAAGTTAAGAAGCAATTTGATCTTCCTTGTAGCCCATGAGCTTCTTTTTTTTTTGTTGTTTCTATGTACACAACAGCTTTTCCTTATCAGCCCTGATCAATACGGGGCCGACTTCTTCACACCCTCGGGTGAGATAATAGACACAATTTTGCAGCCACAAGCCCGGAGGCGAACGGCCTCTTATTTCAGCCTCTAAGTACAATATGCCGCGAATCGCCAAACAATTAAATGCTCCGGCACATAATGGACCATAAAAGCCGTGGTGGGGTCATAACAAGAGGGATGCGGCGATGATCCACGGCGGAGGTTCTACCTGCTCTTTCACGGACGCCAAGATGTGGTTGGCGGTGTTTTCCGTCTCCATTCTGTGGCCGGTGGAACCGCGACGACCGGTCAGCAGAGGACTCTCCACCGTCAGTGGGCCCTGCTCTGGAACTGGCATTCCTCCTGCCGAGAGAAGAAATTAAATTCATTTGTGTTTTCAAAATGAATTTAAAAAAGGCGTTACTAGAAAACACGGCACTTCCAGGCAAACACATGGTTCGACGACGTTTCGCATCTGTGGCCGAGCGAATCGACGCCATCTGGCCTTCGAGCAACAAGACTCAAAGATGATGTATGTCCACGACGACAGAGAAATACAACCGAGCCCGAGGAAATACTTATTTGTCTTCATGCATAATTAGGCCGATCGAACTAAAATACGAAGCCACAGTTGTTTTTTTTTAGAAGTCGAAAACGTATCGTCTGCCGCTTCCTTCTGGCCTTTTGCCCGTAATTGAAATGAGAAAGTGGTCCGGTCAGTTATCGTCTCATTATATCCGCTGACAGGGGAGACTCCGGAGAATGCGGCTCAGGGTCGATGCATATTAACAAGGTGGAGACGGAAGCGACGCAACAATGTCTCGGGGCAGACGGCAGACAAAAGCCCCCCCGAGAGCCAGGAAAGTTCAGGAGGGGCTCGATTATACCGGGATTTTTATTGGCTGTAATGGTACAAAAACCTTTTGTCACAAGGCAAAGAAAACATGTTTTATTTTGTAGCAAAGCACTGAGAGACGGTTACATCTCTAAATATTCCAACTTTTTATTCACGAAATGTATTCCTTTTTGGAGCCTCGGAGATGGAATATTTGTGTAATACCTGGTGTATAATAGACTCCAGATGACTCGGCTGGATTAAAATAGATCTGTCATGTTGTTAAATGAGGCCTGAAATATGCAGGAGGCAAGAAAGGAAATTGGTCCTGAAAGTTAAAAATGAAGAAAACGAATGATTTTTTTTCTTTTTCGTTCCATTATGAATTTAGTAGAAAGTTATTAACAATACAGTTTATTCATGAATACCTTTTATTGTAAAACAACATATCTTTACACATACTAAAATAAATGAATCAAATTATATATTATGATAATAAAACCACATAATAAAAAAAAAAGCCAAGGATACAATAAACATTTAAATAACCATAAAAATAAATATATTTATTGGTCAAGTGATTATTCTGAAGTTTTAAGACACAAGTATATATTTATCTTGTTAATAGGTATAAAATAATCCTATGATTATGTGATTAAAATAAGCCACAATTCGTTTTTTGTTTCGTTTTATCCAATGCTCAACACATTAAAAATATTCTTATATATTCATAGAGTCATGTAGCATTACTTGGTTAAATATATTCTAATATTCTAATGTTATTCTAACACTTTCTCTTTGAACCATTTCATTACTTCTAAGGAACTTCATAACATTTCGTGGATATTAGGGGAACTTTTACTCTCGTCAGTCCTATAATAACTGTCTTATTTATTTTACAAACACTTAATATCGAGGCTAAAACTCAAAGAGTGAAATGCAACATATAAGAAGGTTCCGTTGATGCTATATATGAGTTTATTTCACTACTTTTCGATCTAAAAGACAACTCACAATCAGAAACTTTTGTTGTGCTTGTGTTTTTAAACACAACATATGAGTCATTTCCGATTTGAATACTGAATAAAATATAAATAAGCAACAGAAAAACAGGTTTAAAAAAAAGACCAAGTTAAAATAAACTAGCTATTCATCTTGTTAACTCCAGTGCCGACCTTGGATAAAATGTTTCTTTATGCTTCAACAGGCACCGACTTATTGGAAAAAGTTACATGTGGTTACAAGGGAACAAGAGCTTGGGAAAGTTAAAAACTTCCCCTTTTATTTTTGTAAAAGACCTTGAATGAAGTTCCCTTATCTTAGTTTCCACTCAGGCAATAAAGACCTCATTATATTCTATCTTATAATAAGTTGTACCAGTGCAAACGCCATCAAAACCATCATCAAGTTTAGTAGCTCAGTCTGCTCGACAGATTACTTGAGTTGGTTCTGTTGTTAAAACTCTAAAAAAGGAACTGTAGAAATATTGTCATATTGACTTTGTTAAGACACAAGAACATAACCTGAAGCGTTAGGGTTGGTTTCACCATTAAGGAAGTGAGTCAATCTCAAGGTGTCTGACCTGGTGACTCATGCAATAGCCTTTTGGTGTTAGATGACAGACCCGGCTTTATACTGAGCACCCTGGTTCACACTGGATATTCAAACGAATCCCTCCGTCGGTTCTGCCAAAATTCCTTCCACCGCTCATTCATAGTGTAAAGCATAGTGCGAGCCGACAATCCCTCCCACCTTCCCCGCTGTGTCTGAATCAACAGCGCAGACCTTCATGCCCCGAGTACGCAGCCAAAAAAAAAAAACGTTCAAATTGAAAAAAAAAAAAAAAGCCCCGCCTTCATGACTTTCACACAAACTCTGAGAAGAAAAACAAGGCTGGAAATGAGGGCAAACTTTTTGGACTGACCGACCCAGTCAGGGAGGGATCAACCCTCTGAATACTCTCGATTTACGAAGAGGAAACAAGGCGAGTGAAGATTTTTTTAACTGGAAAACATACATTTATAATCAGTTTCGATGAAGCGAAAGAAAAAAAAAAGGTAGCAAATCGTAGCTATGAACCACTTCCTTTTGAAAGGGTGATAGTTGAGTTAAAAAACAAAAAAACATTCATTGACCGGACCTACCTCTGAAATTCCCCATTGCCTCTGGGCCGGAGCTCCAGACTCTCACTGTGCTCAGCTTGAAGTTCTCAACCGCTATGAAAGCGAAAACAAGTCAAGCGCTGCCAAAGCTGAAGAAGAACTTCCCCGCAACTGACTGGTTCTTCAACATTTCTGGGCCTTGTGGAAAAGAAAAAAAACTCCAGCATCATCGTTAACCCACGTGACTGATAAAAAACGCCAAGAAAAAAAAGAAGTAAATGACATAGCAGAAGCGACGGACAAAGCCAAACCATTTTCTTGGCTCTTTGAAGCCATTTTTGGTTTAGTCTGAAATTATGCAGTCTCCACGGAATAAGGATGACCTCATAGCGGTGTAAACAAAAACTATACGTCGCATGTTCACATCCTTAATGTGGTCATCGTACTCCACTGTAAACATAAACACTCCAGGGAGAAAACTAGGGATGAAACAAAATACACGTCTGAAAGAAAGACAAACTTCTCATTTCCTTTCCAAGTCTGGTTATCCCCCCCCAGTGTCTGCAGACTTCAGTCGGACCCCACCCCCGGACTCATTGGAGCTCGTGGTTCGCTTCACTGACCTTAGTCTGAGGTCACTCCCCGGAGAGTATTACTCAACCTTTGTTTGTGAAGCTTTACGTTGTCAATAAAGATCAGATCAGATCAGATAAAAAACACAAAGTCCTGATCTCAAAGTGGATGCAAAAAACTTTCGAGTACGTTTTACTACATCTTACATAAGCGACCAATTGATGCCATTTTTGTTGCTAAAGGTACTTTGACTTTTTAAGAAGAAAAAAAAAAATCTTCTTTTTTTATATATATTAATGCGTTCAGCCAATCACCAACTCAGCGTGGTGAATATAACAACTAACTCTTGTAAGATCACAGCGATGACTGAGGATGAGAGGATACAGTGGTCATATGTTTGGCTTTCAGTGCTACTAGTTGAAGTACCTGGCGTTGCCTACAGATACAAGACACAAAATAAATATTTTGAATAAAAATAATAAAGGCCATGTCATTTAGTTTTAAGTATTTTTATTGTTTCTTTAACATGCTTGCATGGACTTAAAAGGGCTCTAGAGTAATGTTTAGACTGATCGCAATCTCGTAAAAAATTACACAGGGATATCCGTCAACACCGAGTCTGGTTCTGCTCGAGGTTTCCGCCTACTAAAAGGAAGTTTTTCCTCGCCGCTGCGATTCACTCATTGAGTGCTGGGATCTGTTTTTCTTTTCTCCAAATATAGTCCTTCTTAATCTGCTAAGTGTCTTGAGATAATTTTGTTATGATAAGAGACTTTTAACAAAAATTGAATTAAATTAAAACAAGGCCAAAAATGTTATCGGACTTACAACTTCTAATAGGCTGTTACGTGCTCAATGTTTAAGCTCAATTTCAGTTTAAAACCTTCCTTGGAAAGAGACGAAGAAATGTAGCCTATTAACACCATTGTAGTAATAAGTAGAGTAGTTAGAGCACTGCTTTTTTTGGCCTTTTTGAACGAAAAATCAGGTTTAGGTCCAGAAAAAAAAATCAGTTCATGGCGGTCATTTTGGTCAATAGTCAAACTGACTCAAGTGCCCTTTATATATATATGTATTAATGTAACCACCGATTCCTGTATCGCTGCACTATAATTACGACCATCTTCAACACTACAACTCTACTTCTAAACTAAAGCAATGCTTCGCATCTTTCACAGTGTTTAGCCTATTCTTTCCAGCGGTCCTTCATCAGTTTTCTTCCCTCCTGACCTGACCTTTAAGTCCACATGAAATTACAACCATCCTGAAGGAGGGACACTGTGTAAAAAATACCTTTCCTTGATTACAAATTAGCAACTAAAAAGGCAAAGTAAAAAAAGAAACAGTGTCTCTTTGTTCAATGACACTAAGAAGATTGACAGCGACCAGGTCATGCGCTGATGAATGGAATTAAGTCGAGAAAATAAATCCACGACGCGTCATGTCACCCACGGGCGCTCAAAGGCGTCAACAGATCTCACCTCTTCTCTTGAAGGAGCGAACACATACTTAGGTTTTAATTGCGCTTTTCTTAAATCCTGATTGCAGTTCAGCCTAGTTTAGCCTGCAGGGGATTATAATCCACAAGTTAAAAAAATGTCACAGAACTTGTAAGCTTTATCGTCGCACAATACATTGAGGTCAGTGCACGTCAAGACCGGGAATTTATCTCGCAAACACGCCGGCGAGGTTTCGTGTTTACTACCTGCCGGGAGCAGCGGGCGGTGCAAAAAAAAAAGGTATAATTAGAAGTTAGAAGACTCTTTTTTTAGTCTTTCACAGGGCAATACACTTGAACCCATCCATACTTAGCGGGGTTTAATGCTCGGCTTAACTCTTTCAGAAACTGTTTAACACTTTCCAACATGTGCGACGCTTTTAAATCGATGCAGGAGGTGCATGTGTGAAGGAGAAAGTTAATGTGTCGCTGATGTCTGGAATATAAAGTGGTGGAGTTTTTTTTTGAGAGCTTGTTAGTGGGTGATTTGGCCACAATGACAGTCGTTCAGGTCGGTTGAGGAGTCATCAACTGAATCCCAATTTCTACAACATGATCCAGGGTGTCATGCGTTTTATTTGTTGCCGGGTCAGCGATAAAAAAAAAAAAGTACGTGGAGAAACTCTTGAAACCTACACATGGCCAGAGTTAACGTTTCCTGTCTGGTGTTTTTAGAAAACGATGCTTACTGGTAGCATAGCGGTGCTAATACCTATAATAAATAATACATTAGGATTTTCTTATCCCTATGTACTACTTAAAAAACTGCAATCCATGAGGAAGTCGAAAGATAGGACAGAAATAGTTCTTAAAGGCCATAACCATAGGTTTTAAAATAACGTCCTAGTGTTGGAATAGTGTAACTACAATAGCCAATATTACTAGCAAACGTTTTTTGTAGTCACAATTTCTAATTTTAGCTACCAGGTAACTTCAAAATAGTCCTACGATCGAATGCCGTGAAGGCTATTTGATGATCATCTCGACACTTAAGTACTCTAGTACTTTTTCGGAAAGTATATACTCGAGTTTGGCGAAGTCACTGAAGGCATCAAAACTATGAATTAGTAGTGCAGGAATCATGTTGATAAAGCCCCATTGGACAACCTTATAATTCATTTTATGGAAAGAACTATACAGCTTGGTAAAAATAAATGAGGGGCCATTATTACTTTAAGAAATTAGGATTATTCAGTCCAAATAATAAAATTACAAAAACTTTGAATGAGCCCAGAGGGTGTGTCCAAACTTTTGGTCTGTACTGTAAATAACGAAGAGCATTATTAAAAAATGTATTAAAGAAAATGTAAAATAAATGTAAAAATTCTATATATTGTTGCTTTAAAAAGTCAATGTATAAATTGTAATTATTTGATTTACCAGCCTCTCATATTAATACTATACACATCCGGTTCTTTTAAAGGTATATTCGTTGAATATTGTTAAAATTAAGAACATGATTTTGTTATTTTACTGCTCCTAACAGGTGAAAAAGTCACATTGGCTCACACCCACAAGGGAAGGAATGTCCGGTATTACAAGAAAAGCAGTGACACATGCACAATTACTCAAGTCTATTAATAATCAACCTAAATAGGCTGCCGTGGTTCAGTGGAACACCTTGGAATTACAAACACATTCAGACTAAAAAACCATCTGCATATTTAGAGACCTCTGACCAAACCACACCTCCATCACACCTAAAGCTATTTCCAGCAAGTCTCGGAGTATTGACACAGTTTAAAGTCAAAGCAAACACTCCCTGAGCTGCACTGAGGTGTGTTTAGCTGCAGCTGTCAGAAGAACACACAAATATTGCTACTAGAGTTTCCACCGAAACTATGGCTGTAAAATACTTGCTGGACCATAATCAGTAAGAAATAATCCACAGCGCACCAGAACCAAAATAAATCATTGTGATGCAACTATTTATGAGGGTGTTGTCGCCACCTAGACTTTGAAGAACGCAATGATGTTTTTAAGATGAGTCGATGACAAATGCTTTGTCAAACTTTATTTTTGCGATCATTTTATCAAAGTAAAATTGTTATTTTTTACAGATTAATGCTTCTTTTTTTTATTAAAGTGAATTAAGTTTTGTATCAACTCATCCACAGAATATTGACGATATATATACTGTATATATATATCTATCTCCATTTCCTGATTAATTTATTCACACAGGTCTAAAAAATGACCAAAAGTTAATGAGTAAAGTCGAATTCTGTGGCCTCCATCATCAAATGGTGAGGAGATATATAATCCTTTAGAGACCCAGATTGGAGCCAGTCAAGTGTGATTTTTAGTGCTATCCCCGCCTGACTCTTCATCCTTTGATAAGAACATCTTCGCTTCCTGAATGTTATGGTTCAATTAAAAATGGCCACCATCCTTAGTTAGCATAGGCTCGCCGTCCTTCATCACTCACATCTTCAAAACTATCTACAAATTGCTCAAATTCGTGTCAACATTGGTCACAAACTCCATTTTTTTTAAACGTACTGACTGTTATTGTTCCATTTATTGATTTATTGATATATCTTTATTCATCAAACCGTGGGGATTTTTTGTTTTTTTCAGCAGAACATACACATATTAGGACATACAGTACACATAACATACACAAAACAATAAAAACAATCCTAACATAACTAAACATACATGAAGACAATAATAAAAACTACAAAATATTAATGATAATAATAAATAGAACTAAAATAATCCACTCAATACTGACACAACTTTATATAATGTATTTGTCAATACAGAATAAGAACACAGTAATTCATTTTTGTTAGTATGTCTTGTTAAAAATAATGTCAAAATCAAGAGATGAGTATATGTGTTTTTAGCAATATAAGCATTTAAAAATATCATCATAAGATAACTATCACAAACTATGCTTGTTTGAAACAAGAGATTCTACTACTGACACATTTACTATAGAAGAAATGACTCATAAATAGGATAAAAAATAAAATTTATTCAAAGTTATTTTTGGGTGAGATAAACGTGATGCATTCAAATTAAACAGTTGAGAATTTAATTGTTTAATAACGTCAGTGGAATTTCCCAGAAAATAACAAAAAAGTCATAATTGATTTATAGTAAACATAGTAATTAAATCTGTCACTCACTGAGGTAGTACAGCAAATAACTATACAAGATAAATAACTGATAATTTGCGTAATATTTTCTTTTTTAATCACAAGTGAATAACACTCACAGTGTTTTGGTTTCGGTTTGAACAAAAGACACGAAAACTCCCCTGACGTTGCCGAGTAATGATGAGGGGTTTTTTTCCAAGAGGAAGTAACCTTTGCTGATGAGCGAGCACATTGGAATGAGTGTCCGAACTAAAATAGGAGGGCTTGCCTCTGTTCAGGGTCACTGGTGCATGGAGTAGGGACTTCACTTCAGGTCTCTTTGAAAGGGTGAAACGTTTGGAGGGAATCTCTAGAGAAATAAAGCCCTCGAACAGTCGACCATTACAGTCGAAATAAAATAAAATGTGTTTTTGATAGTAGCAAACAGTATTGTGAGTATTATCTAGTATAGATATGTTAACTTTTAATTAGTTTATTCTCCTTTGTGCAAGTGATTCTTCATCAATAGATCCATCTCTTGCAGAACCGCTTCCTCATTTCAAAGAGAGTTCAACCACAGTTTAGAGAATGTGACCCGACATTGAAGAAGATGCCTTCATCATCCACGTGGGCACATACCTCTGCAGCATTGACACCTGATCTCACCACCTATTTGAGCACAAAGCAACAAGTAACATGAGAGGTTTGTGTCAAATAAAAGCACCCACATTGTGACACAAGCATGTAACGATTTCGCAAATTTTTAGAAAACCAAGCAAAGGCCAGGATAATTCTATATTGAATAATATGAAACAAAAAAGTAGGTCTGTGCACCGGCTAAGATCAAATACTGGTATCAGCCAATATAAATGGATTTAAAAAATAAAAAAAATTCAGAAAATAACAAAGATTCCTGCTTTCATGTCACTGAGTGGTTATAATATTGCTTGATAATTGAAGATGTCCCCATACAGAAAGAATAGTTGGGTCTTCTTGTTTAGACTATTGCAACAGTATGTTTTCATGTCTTAACAAGAAGTAACTGTCTCGCCTGCAGTTAATACAAAACTCTGCAGCGAGAATTCTGACCTGATCTAGTAGAAGAACTCACATTTCTCTGATCCTTAAAACTCTTCACTGGCTGCCAGTTTCTTTCAGGATCAATTTTAAAATTCTGGTTCTTACTTTCAGATCTATTCATGGTTTCATCATTCTGATCTGATCCAGCCTTACACCCCAGCTCGGGCTCTGAGGTCTGTGGATCAGAATCTACCGATGGTTCCTGAACACGCTTCAGGACCAGAGGAGAGAAATCCTTCCAGTCTGTTGCTGCTAAGCTTTGGAATGATCTTCCTCTTTGTCTGTGTTTGATGATCTTCTTCAAGAAACATCTTAAGACATTTCTATTTGTTCAGGCTTTTCCCTGATTTTCTGGGACTCCCCTGTTTGTCTTATGTGTCATTACCTTTTAAAGTACATATTTGAATTTGTTTTTGATTGTTGAAGCGCTTTTTGACCCTGTTCTAAAAAGGCGCTTTACAAATAACCTTTACTTACTTACCAACTAACGCAATTTCGCCTTGAAACTGGTCTATAAATGAACAAACAGCTCCTCGTTTTCTACAAAAGTCTTGATGATGCTGTACATCAAGTGTATGTAACGATTTTTCTTCCTTGACACATGCCAATAATCAAATACACTTCTCACAATTTCCAATAAGACTAGTTGACATCAAGGTGATTTACTGCCGCAGTTATTGAAATAATCTAGTCGCATAAATTACGTTTAAATAGAGGTTTAATTTAGAATAAAAAGAACATTAAATCAGTATGAACTAGACATCTACGACATTACTAAGAAATGCTATTTTTCTATATAATTTTGAGCTATTTTGCTAATAGACAAAGGTAGTGAAAGATCCAATAGTTAATATTGAAGAAATGTCCAAATACAAACTGAAAAGGCAACCATTTTTCCCCACATATCATGAGGAGAATAAGAGATGTTAAGATGTTAAGGTAAGCAATGTGAAGTTTCAAGGCCAAAATATTATTTGGAGTTTTATTACCAAACATTCTTTTAAAGAATGAGAATAACAACATATACTCTGGTCTCTTGCTTTGATAAAAATGTATTTCCAAGCCTTATAGGTTTCTAATCTCATAATCATTGAGATTTAAAATGCTTAAACCGAGTTTCACGCGCCAAATTGTTGCTTTTTCAAAGCTAACAATACAATAGATTTAACATGGTGGGAGCTAAAAACACCATTATAAGATAACAGCTCCATAAAATCCATATTCTTGTCATACTTTCAGGTAATGCACTTGTTTTGGTTTCTCGTAAGATAAGCTATGTCAAGTTTCAAGGCCAAAATATAGCATTTGCAGTTTTTTACCAAACGTTCTTTAAAGGAACGAGAATAACAACATATACTCTCGTCTCTTGCTTTAATAAAAATGTATTTCCAAGCAAAAGAGTTTTCATAATCATAATCATTGAGATTTAAAATGTTTAAACGGAGATTCACGCGTCAATCTGTGACTTTAGCAAAACTAAGTATACATTAGATTTAACATGGCGGGAGCTGTAAACACCATTATAAGATAACAGCTCCATAAAATCCATATTCTTGTCATACTTTCAGGTAATGCACTTGATTTGGTTTCTCGTAAACCACTCTAGAGTATTACTTATCCATCACAAAGCTTTATCAAGTGCTTGCCACGCTGTATCCAGAGTAAAGGAAGGAAAAAAAACAAGAGAAAATGTGTGACCAAACCATTTAAATTGGGTTGCAGAACTGGCTTAATACTAAAAAAAAATTAAAGGTTTTTCAGAAGTTGGTGCCAGATTAGTGATTACATTTTAATTCAAAGAATAAAGAAAACCATTAAAACCTTTAGGGGAAAATAAGGGGTCATGATTTACTGCAGGATTTTCCTCTTTTCATTTTTTTCAAAAATGACAAAATGTCCCTGCAAGGTCTGTATCTCTTTGCCTTCGGGACATATTGCAGCAGCAGGATTCCCGATCTATCCGCCCAGCATTGAGACACATCTGCAGCCCGACACGAGAATATACTGTAAGTCACGGTGAATCCAGGACTGAGTGACGGAGAAACCGCAGTGGAAAACGGTCCCTTCAGTGCTGCAGTGCACAAAAGCAGACTCTCACGAGGGGCCGTCCCTCAGACTCAGCATGTCGGACCCATAGTGGGGCTATTTTACTAGACAAAAAAAACTATTGTGCACCTTAATCTCGAAAAAGTGCTGACATGCTTTGTGTTGTGTATTATCTTTGGCTGTCTGGGATCCGGACCAAGCCATGAAATCTGGGACTCTTTCAGGGAATCTATTTACATATCCAGATCGAGATCATGAGGCTGCCACACATGAAAAAAAAAGCCTTATCCAAACAAGAATCCAGACGGATGAATGAACTCCTTACACACTTACTACAGTGGGTGTCACTAGATGTTTCATTCATGGACGCTGAGGGGGAAAAAAGCAGTGAGTTACATCTTTAAAATTATACGGAACTTGTAACTTGGAAAAAGTTAGTTGCAGTTAAAACGCTTTTTTCCAACAGTATCTCAGCAGAAGCCAGTTTAATTTTCATTTTATCTACTAGGGGTGTTATACCGATATTGCAATATTTTCCCCTGGATATTGTATTGATATTCTGCCGAAGAGTATTGATTATTTTTAAATGTCTTATCGTAATTCATTTTGACTTTTGTTATGGTTCATATTTCAATAAAGTTTGTTTAAAAATTTTTAATGATTGGCATTTTCTTGTTCACAAATTAGATTCAAATATATAAGTGTGTAAGTTAATTTTGTGTTGCACGTCCATCCGCTAGATGGCTGCATTCAGTCGATTATCCCCCAGCTAAAGAAACAATGAAATCCTGCAAGAGCCAGTCGATGACTGGGGACGAGAGGATACAATCGGCTCAGTTTCAAAAGCTGATGTTTGCATATATTTTGGTTTGAAAACAAATGAAAGCAGTTACGACTTCATAGCGTCATGTGGTCAATAAATTCTCAGACAATACTTCAAGTGTCCTTATTGTACTGCAATATATCGCAACATATTGTATCGTTGCCCCTGTATTGTGATACGTAAAGTATTGTCAGATTCTTAGTAAGTACTAAACTACTCTAGCAACATTAGTTGCTAAATCAGAAACTATCACATAAATAATTTCAAACTAGAATAAATAACAAACTAAACTTGAAATATGGATAAAGCGAGAAGCAATGCTGCATTATACAAGTACGACTCTCAAGTATTACTATCAACCACAGAGGAGCAGTGAGGCTGAAGCAGCATAAATCCCTCCTCAAGCCAAAACAAAGATAGGAACATCTGGATACTATCATTTTCTCCTTCCTAAATCAGCATACTTACACTTAAATGTTATGATTTTAGACTTTCTTATGGCGACGCACAAGAAGGACTTGATAACTTTTAATTATTGAATTTGTCCTGGATTTTCACTGTACAGGTCTGTCTTAATAGTGCAGAATAGATACACTTGTATGCATCAAACTTTTGTGTGTCAGTACTAAGAAAAAAACTAAGTTTTGGATTTGACAGAATGTTCGTCCGAACCGTTAATTTTCCACCTACATTCCTATTTTCTACCCAGTTACGATATCCTTTTGGGCCTTTCCGAATAACGAGCTGTTGGTGACCTTTTCGTTTAATAGACTTGTAGATAATGACTGTGGATAACACAAGAGATACATTTTGAGTAGTCCATTCGCTCAAAATTTCCTGAAAATACTATTAAAATATTTTTTTTATTCAAGTTATTCAAGCTACCAACAATGATGTCACCTCCTTGGTGGTAGATTATATTCTAGTAGCCAAATGTATTCTTTCCTAAATATCTAATGACCACTTAAGCATAAACATTACATAAAAACAACACAATTTAGATATATCGTGTACAGTAAAGTACACTTAGTTTGTCTATAATTTAAACGGAGGCTCAGAGGTGTCAAACTAAATCACACAAGGGGCGAAAATATTTTCGCCAACGTTAAAAACGAGCCAAACAAAATATACAATTACCAAACTTTCCATAACAGGGAGTACAACTCAGACTATGTTGTTTTTTTATTTTTGGAGTCTCGATCAAATCCTAATTATCTTTGTGTTTGTTGTGACTTAACAAACAAATATAATTCCTTCAACATCAGTTATTGTTAGTCTCTAGATATTTGTAGACATCAATAATCTATGTTCCTTTTGTCAAACACTTAAACATCTTAATTGGTCACGGAATTATTTACTTTGAGCAATCCACCGGGCGGGACACATAAAATGACTAACAAGAAGATTTGAACTCAGAGCCTTAATTTTTTAAACGGGTCCGACTGAACTAAGAATTTAATGAATGGTATTCATGACACTGACCATAATTTAAGTGGACTTTACTTCCAGGTACTTTCACACAGGACTAACCCATGCAAAACCAAACACTGGCGTTAAGGCGGTCAATGGAGAAGAAGAAGAGAAAAACTTCACCTTTTCTTAAGAGGTTTGAAAACAACTTTTGATCACGGGCGTGAAAAGTAAATCCGACGTGAAGCACAGGGGTGAGGGATAAGCCTGGGATTTTTTGGGCCGGTATTAGGACAGGAGGGAAAACTATTCAAGCGCTGTCACTTCACGTTAAAACGAAAGCGACGCTGAAACGCTCGGCCAAACAATTTCACTCACTCAACACTCGACCGGTCTCTCTCGCCCGAGACACAAGGATGCACCTAATGCCGAGAACAGAAATAAAAAACCTCCCACCGTAGATTTCAAAAGTCGCTCCGATAAACGACCCCGACGTTGACGGATGCCACCGGAATCCCATCGGGCCCCATGTCTGACGGTGATCAAATTTAAGTGGGTAAATTTTCCGTGTCGGATACATGAATGATAAATAATCATCCCCTCGCTCTCGGGTGGAAGAGACTGTGGCATTTTTCGGGGGGATTGTCAATGACACGACAACAGAAGCTCGGAACCTTGTCTTGTCCGTCTAAATATGGAGATGGGAGACAAGAACACTGCAGCTGCTGTTGCCAGGTGGAGGAAGACAGGAGAAAAAAAAAAAAAAGGTTTGTTCAGCCGGGGCCAGCACTGTTGGAACAAAGTAAAAATAAGTTTATGGTCGACTGAAGACGACGGTACTCTTTCTTTTTGACCCCTGGACCATCTGCATTTTTTGCATTATACGATAAATTTAGGGCTTTGAATGAAGTAAGTAAGTAAGTAAGTAATTTTTATTTGTATAGCGCTTTTCCAGACCAGGGTCACAAAGCGCTTAAACAATCAAAACAATACTCAATAAAGTATATACTTTAAAGATCAAGATAATACTGATAACACAACAGGAGTTCCAGAAAATCAAGGAAAAGCCTGAACAAATAAAAAGGTCTTAAGATGTTTCTTAAAGGAACGGAGACATTTGGTGATATACCCAAGTACTCTTAAAACTGTGCACGCTTAGTTTTCACAGGAATTTTCACCTCTGCCAAAAGCTTCTTATCTGAAAATAAATATCAAGAGGCCACAGTGGTTACAATTTTGGCTCAGACGCCCCTGTTAAAAACAAAGTTAAACTTCATTCTGCACATTTATATACAGTCACAAATACACCTGAAGCCATACGTTATTAGAAAAAGGACAAGGACATAAGTTGGTCTCACGGTTTGGGCACCTTCCCCGAAAAGACTCCCGCTATAAGGTTGCGACATAGTCCAGATTGAGCAATCTGGTTTCCACCGTCTCACAGGGCCGTCTGTCCTGGTTTTGGCCGCGGTAATGTGAATCACGAGGAAGGTATCTCCAGAGATTCCAAGTCAGTGTCTCTGTGTATGTTGCTCATAGAATCTGTACTGTTGGAATAACCTTTTTCCCTGAGGAGAGACATCTCACAAACATTATATTCAAAAAGTCAATATTATATGTAGTCTGTACTAGTCAAGGGCAAGGTTAGATTAGCTCTTGACAAACAATCTTTGAACAGTAACTTCTTGGCCTTGAGCCTTTGCTAGACTTTAAAGGTATGGTCTTGAAATGACTGATTTTCAAAGGGAAGAAATAAAATGAGAAATTTGAGATCATTTTTTTTACAAATAGAGTCACAATTCAGAATTTGATGGTCGTTTTAAATATGTAAAGGATTACAAAGAACCAAGCTTACTAGTAAAATACATGACCTTGTAAAAGTGGGATAGTAAAGAAGGTACGACCTTGTACAGCTATCTTGTTGTGACTAAGACGGAATCAAGTAATTTAAGTGGGTAAATTTTCACTTATAAGAAATTGTCGTTTATAAGAACAGTCGCGGTGACCCATCAGACGGTATCCGAGGCAAAGATATCATGGATTTACTTCACAGCATCAATTACAGGATCACACACACTGTAGAAATACAGCAGTTGTGTTTTGAAACCATAATGAGCGACAGGGAAACATCTACTCTCACCAACTTCTCTATGGTGCGGAATGCCGAGCATAACCAAACAAGATTTTCCGCCAATATTTCTCCAGGAGACGTTGGAAGAAACAACTCAGAAAATTCAAATTCAAAGCATACGTGTACAGATTACAAAAGCTTTTTCGTTTAATAAAAAAACATCCATTTTTTTGTCACTATTCTTTAGACAAAAATATCACCAGGAGTTTAATTTATATGACAATAAAACCAGAGCATGTTTAAAACAACTTGTGCAAACATGTACAAGACTTTACAGATTGATCCTACGACAAAAGTTTAGCTCGTTGTGACATTACAACCAATTTGTATTACCGGTGTCCACCAATTACTTGTGTTATCTCTGCGTCTAGGTAACACGAAGGTCTGAAAACAAATGTGTTTGTGGTATCCCTTGTGTCGTCTCTGGGTCAAGGTGAACGACCTCCACTACTGCGTATGTATTTTCTGGAAGCCAGGGAGGTCGTTCACCTTGACCCACCTTGATCACCCTATTCTATTACATAATTACTACAGAATTACTACTGGACCACTTTATTCCCTGTTTACCTGCATTTGTGTTGGTTTCGGTGCCACTTTGCAACAATACTGTTCACGTAGAACACATTTCCTGGTTTATCCAGAACATTTTCCAAGTTTTTGCCGGACAAAAACTGCCTCGCAAAACATCTAATGAGATTAAAATTTTAATTTGAATCCCCATTATAAGCATCTGTAAGTCTGCCAAATATCTTTTGACGTGATTGATTAACACACAGTTTTTTTGTTTTTTTTTTGGATCCGCCTAGTGCCCCTGCGGGTCCAAGCATCCATTTTTATTAAAACTGTCCGTCACTTCCACATCCAATTTCATGATTTTAATGGATTCAAAATAGATTGTGACTGTGCTCTATGTTACCAAAATTTGTATACTTGAACAAACCTATACTTTTATATACCTACAATTTGTTAAATCTGGGATATTAAAATTGTTTCATCGATGCATACTTTGAGATCCAAATTTCTTGAGTTAATTGTTTATTTAAAATGTATTAACATGATTAATACACAATTAAACCTTTTTTATTATGTTTTTATGTTTAGCGAGCTTTCCAATGTTACCAACTTTAAAAAATCAGGCAAATATTAGGTCAGATTTAACAAGAAAAAAATATTGAACTCTCTTCACTAAGTATTAAGATGGTTTTACCAGAATATAATTCATTTTCACCTGTTTTAATAATTCATAACTTTCTTTATATGTATCACAGGAAAAATCATACTTACATCACTGGACTCGTTTATGCATGATCCTTCTGTTAATATCATTTTTTATATGAAATAATATTTTAAATTGTGACACACAAACCTAATAAATGTGTAATAAAGGGGGGGGGCTCGCCTATCTTTTCTAGACCCACGCCTCTCATCGATCCCCACATTCCACGGATTCCCACTCTCTTAACTCCCCTTTTTCTTCTACTTTTAAATCAAAAACATGTTTATCCAAAAACCCACACAGGTGAGCTCCATGGACACCGGGATGCTAACAGCCTTTAGCTCGCAAAGTTGTTGTTTTTTTCCCACACATCCATCAGAGGTGAGCGTTGTTGCCGATGACTCGGTCACAAGAAAACGATTAGTGACTTTTCCACAGGAAGCTCCTCTGGAAAAACCACTGGAAGCTGCTTTTAAATCGACAGGAAAAAAGACACTTATCCAGGAGTTTTTCCAAGTGAAAGTGCGCGCCATGGATGCGTCTCTTCTCCAGCAGGACTTACACGAGAATAATAAAAAAGTCGTACCTTTCGCTGGACTTCACTTTGGGGTTGAGTCTACATCGAAGCCTCTGGTATTATTATCCCGTTTGGGTTTTTTAGTTCCACGCGTTCGTGGGAGTCGAACTCGCCTCCATGGGAGAGCAGGAACACGTCCGCTCCGCTGCGTCCACGGGCAGCTCAGAGCCTGCGTGACGTCAGAGGGGGAGACCAGGGAGAGAGAGAGAGAGGAGGGCCGCTCCTGATTGGCTGAGATGGAACTTTAAGGGCGTTCCCGAGGCGTTGAACGGGCCAATCGTAAAGGCGTGTCGGACGGTTCCCTTGGTTACGCGTTTGTCAACCGATCCAGGTGGAGCGTAAAAAACTAGCATAAACTAGCGTGAGATAAAGTCACATTTAGAAGCGTTTTATTTTTATCTTTACATGTTTAGTCAGAGATTGGATAACTATTTAAATCGTTTAAACCTATAATTTCGTTGGCTGTTTTAAGCTAGCTAGCTAGCTACTCGAGATAACTAAGCAAGTCAACTCTCGAAGCAAAGGTATGTGGAAATGAGACGTTTTAAAAAACAACAACAAAAAATGGAAATATGTATCAACATGTCAAGCCGAAGAATGATAATAACTCCCTCTTGTCAAACGACTTATTGTGGTTCCTTTAAGTTATTTTTAAAGAGTTTTGAGTAGATGCAAACAAACAACAAAATAGAATACATTGCAAACATGGTATCTCCAAAATGACATTAGGAACCTCTGAATGGCTGACAAGGTGCTTAATTCTGTTTTTCTATTGCTTATTTTGTGTGTTATTTTATTTCATTATTTTATTCTGGGACATCACTGGCCATAAAAGTTTATGATTCTAATTCTGATATGTAAACAACTGCACTTAAAGTGATGATTCACCCAAAAATTCACAAATTTTCCACTCGCCCTTATGTCGACTAAAGGTTGGTTTTATTTTCAGATTAATCTGTTCCTTTTTTGGAGTTATAGGTAAACATTTCTATTTTAACGTATTGACGGATGCTTCTTCGTCTTCATCTTTGTCCCAAAGAGACACTCAAAAACATCCAAATACCTCCATACTACTCGTCTGTAATAATACGAATATTGAAGCCTCGACATGAGGAACTCTTCTGGGAAAACTAAAATAAGTCGGTTGGGATGAAGATGAAGACGACGACAACTGAGCTCCAGTAGCTACATCAAAATTGACGTACATTTTTGCCTATAACTCTAAAAATGAATGGATTACTCTATACATAACTAAAAATGTTCATATTGGGTGAACTGTCACTTTAATTGATAGCAATATTATGAAATAAAACATCTTTAAAATATAAATAATCCAACAATCCAGTTTCTCACCAATCCACTCTGATCTAGGGTATCTGAGATGTTCACAAGACCAGAGTGAATACATAGCTTGTACAACAGGGGTCCCCAGCCAACCGGTTAAATGTGGGCATTATATTCACCTTCATTAAAAACATTTTTCAATAGTATTTTTTAAGTAAGCTTGGCTTAAACAAGCGTCTTGGCAGGTCACAGGCTTATGTCACCATATTTTTGAGATATAATATAAGTTTTGCATTCTTTCTGTGTGGCCCAGTAAAAAATGCCAGGGGCTGGGGATCACCGTTGTACGTGACGGAAATCCAGAGATTCCGCTGCTGTCTTTTGCATCAGACGCATGTATTGTCTTGTTCTCCGAACACAAACTAAATATAAAGTGAGTTCCATCGAATGGTGATGAGTAAAACTTCCCCCTGCAACGGTTGCCATGTTGGTGACTCATTAATGCAGAAACTTAAACAAAAAAGAAACCTCAAAGAATACGTAAGTAACAATAGAAGACTGTGGAAGACGCAGGCGGCAAAACTCTACACTAGCGCTTCATGAAAATGTCAACTCAATATTGTTATATCAGAGGAGAAAACGATAAAGGTTAGAAAAAAATGTATTTACATATTATAACGGGCGGCTTACATACATAGCATCACATCAAAGGAAATGACGAGGAAGCAAAAATAATAAAGGTTTATCAATAAAGACTTAATTCACCAGTTGTAGGTTTTTAATAGTTAATCTTATTTTTACTTTAATTTCTCGCTGTATTTGTACCAATTGTGAGCACACAATGTAAGTAACAGATATTTGTAAAGCACCTTTCTAGACATCTCTAAAATATTTTGAGGATGAAAAAACGAACTTAAATCTATCTGAATATTCCTTAACTTCTTCTTTTGTTCTCAATTCACCTTTTCTCTGCGTAAACAATGTACAATATTTTGTATTCTAGCAGAAGAGTTAAGTACACGGAGCAACGAAAATAACCCTGTTGTGTTCTTGTTTCTACTTTATAGCTACTATCTCTGTATTCAACCATGAGTAGAGGATACCTGCATAACTTTGTCACAAACTGCAAAAGAGACGATGTTGGTAAGTCGTTCCAAATGAAGTTCTTGATCTTTTTTTAAGCCACGGTACTTGTTTGTTCACCTGTCTCGCTGAGAAACAGCTGAAGAGCTGCAGGAAAGTCTTACCGGCAATTGCGGAGCCTTGAACGGATAATCTGACGATTCATTTTGCGACCATGATGTCGACTTCTCTCGGGCTCGCGGGAGCATCAAAAGTTTACACCCGTTCGTGAATCGTAATTGAAATGAAATGTTTGCTTTTCTTACAGATAAACTCGCTGTGCGAATGAAAAATGGCGTGAGCAGCTCAAAGCATAAACCAGTGGAGTTTGAAAAACTGCAAGAAATGCTTAACGCAAAACGACTGGAAGTTGCTATGACTGGAGAAAAGGTAATTATTATGGGTGTTTATTGGCAAAAACATTATGATACGATACACATCACGATACAGGGGCAATTATGCGATATATTGCGATACTGTAAGGACAACAATATATTGGGTTTCTTTTACATTTTTTTTCTTTTAAATTGTATTTGTGTTTCAAAAGAAAATGTCATGAAAACGAATATAGCAGGAACTAGGTACAAATAAAAAGTCCACAATTAACACGGAATATAATGTGTCCAAGTCCAAAACCTCACAAATGTCCAAAGCCAAAAACATCCACCAGATGGATGTAAAAACCAGGAACAGGAAATCTAAAGTAGAACATAAAATACGTAGAGGTTATAATACAAAATAAAACCAAAGTAAAAGGAAAAATAGAAAAAAACAAGAGAATATTTTCATATTAATTGTTGATTTTAAAAGTAAAATACAGATATTATAAAATATTGATTAAAAACAAAAGGCATTGCCGTATTTAAGCGTATCAATGTTGTCTTAACCATCTTGCGTGGGTTAACTCCGGGCACTCTGGTTTCCTCCCACAGTCCAAAGACACGCAGTGGTTAAATTGGAAACTTGAGGAAACTGTCCATAGGTATGAGTGTGTGTGTGTGAATGGTCTTCTGTCTTTGTGTGTCCTGCGACAGACTCTCGCGCAAAGAAACTGATAGACTCCAGCCCCCGCGAATGCTAAAAGAAAAAAAACTGCAAAGAAAATGAATAAATGAATGAAAATGAACATTTTCTTACATCCACAGTAACTATCATATACTATACATAATGTATAGGACATTTTTTTTAAGTAGACTTTTGTAAAAAGTGGATATATTTTCACTAGATTTCACCTGCTTCAGTTTTTTCCATTAAGTTCGTGATTGGGTGAAGCCATTATCTTCCTATTTTTATAACATAAACTTCCACAGATTTCTTTAAAATAATCCAGATTTCAATCCAATATCTGGTTATCATCTTGTGTTTTCTTTCATTGTGTCAACACCATTGTTTATTTTAATATTAAAACTTGCATTACAACTGAATTATGTTACTTTTCTAGCTATTTATATCTATTGTTTGAGCTTCTCGTAGTCCCGACACATGATCAGAGGTCTTAAGAAAGCAATTTCCACCCAGAAAAAAAGCCCTGATGTTCAATTTATTGAGTGTCAGCATCGCAACACAAAAACACTCATACATACAAGAGCAGGGTGACAAGTATTGACTCTCCTCGCAGCTACTGAACTCTTTGACCAGCCTTGTTTTAATTGCTAAAGTGAGGCAGGAGCCTTTATAGTATCTCACCACTGGCTTCGTCTCCTTCCAACCCCGGCTTTCTGCTCGGGCCAGATAAGAAACACGGTGCTCATATTCAGCCTCTCCACTGAAAGGATTTTTTTTTTTTTTTCAAACCTCTGCCACAGTGATGTGATATACGTAAATAAATGACCAGGAAGGCGCCTCTGGGCAGGCATCGGTTTTTCTCTCTAGTCAAAGCCTGACAGCCTTTTCACCCGCATCAGAAGTTGACACCCTGTCTGTCTGAAAACAGAATAAATTTGGCCCTTTGCAGGGAGAAAGCAACGCATGGCAAGATGCAGATCAGTTCAATTCTAATGCGTATTGAGGACTTTATTATGATAAAAATAAGAAGCTAATGCAACTGGTGTTGTACTGGTTAAGCCCCAAGTTGCATGTGTGTAATATTGTCATGTCTCTCTGAAGCAGCAGGAAAATTAAGCACTAAGACGAAACATACCTCCTCCAAGGATCTCTGGTGTGAAACGCGGCATAATATCAAATCAAAAAAGCAACTATTGTAATTTGGGGCAAACTGTATTTATTCTGGAAAATGAAATACAATAGAATAAATTGAATTAAATATTTATTTACTTAACAAGAAGTATGAGTCTGATTTTAATATTGTCTTTTAATTATTTGAGGGTAAATGTATCTTAATAATCTCTGTGTTTGTTCTCCATCAACAAACAAATTCCATTTTTACTCGATTTGTCGACGTCCATAATCTCTGTTCCTTGTCTCATCCAAAACACTGTTATCTTTAATGGTCACCAGATCAACATGAACATTAATCGACTTGGATTTTGAAAATGTGAAAATCATACTTCCTGTTTGGTAAATATACATTTTGTTTAGGCCTTTGGCTTGGACTGATTAACCCTTGTGTTGTCTCTGGGTCAAGGTCAACGACCTCCATGACCTTAATAAATACGTATGGAGTGGTGGAGGTCGTTCATCTTGACCCTGAGATAACAAAAGGGTTAAAGATTTTGGCCCCTTCGAGTGATTGAGTTTGACAACCCTATCCTGGGAAACAAACCTGAATTGCATTAGTCCTGATAATAATCAGGATTATCAGGACTTATTTATTTATTAGTATTTTATTTTATTTTATGGAGCAAATACAGTTGGCTCTAAATTACAATAGTTGTTTCATTGATTTGCTTGTATGCCGTGTTTTAAACCAGAGATCCTTGGAGGAGGTATGTTGGGTCTTAGTGCTGCTTATATCTTTATTAAGCTTCAGAGAGACTTAATCTTTAAAGTATGTACTTTTTTGAGTATTGTTTTGATTGTTTAAGCGCTTTGTGACCCTGGTCTCGAAAAGCGCTATATAAATAAATATTACTTACTTACTTACTTACTTACTTACATGACAATATTACTAAAGTAATCAACCAGTAGATTTAAACTACCTCTGCAATACTATAAAGAGAACATGTGAAGGAAAATACATTTAAATAAAAAAAACAAAACTGCTATTTTTTCAAAGTTAAAAAGCAAATTTGACATTAATGGGAAACCACGATATGATATTTGTTGAAAATAATAGAGTCAACCAAGAAAAAAAAAAGAAAAACACAGAGTCTCGTAAAGATTTATTTATCATAAACTGAACCCGAGTGTTTTTTGTCATTTCATTTCTAACGAGAATACATCCGCTCTTCATGAACTTTCCTGGTATCAATTTTCTGATTCAGTGGCCTGTGCAGGGAAACATGGATTCACTCACAGCGCTACAGCGACGCTACGAAGGAGGGACGGTTTCCCCTATTGTGGAAAACAAATTGCCCTAATTAAGATTTCAATCTTCCCTCTGCCCTCCTAATAGCATGCTTCATAAATACCATGCATGCTTCCGCTCGATACCTCAGGGCGTCAATGAGCAACAATGTTGATTACGGGTGTGAGAAAAAAATACAGTCAAGATATGTATTTTCAATCATACTGTATTTTTCTTTAAAATGTGTTTTATTATTGACAATTAACGGGAAAATATTCACAGTGTTTGTTTATTTTTTGTGTTGCAATTAAACATCCGGACGCTAGATGGCAGCAGTCGCTACATCTCAGGAAGACCGAAATCCCCCAAATCCCAGCAATCACTGAGGACTAGAGGATACAGCCGCTGTTAAAGCTGTGCTGTGTCTCAAATCGCATACTTCTCTTAGTATACTAGAAGTTAGTATGCATCTGGATAGTGTGCATACTAACAAGTACGCAAATTCTCAACAGATAGTATGTCTCAAATCAAACACTGCTGCTACACACTAACAGGAAATGACGCGACAGCTTCTTCTTCTACTTCTATTTAACTATGTAACCAGCTGTTTGAACGCTATCGACACCTGCTGGCAGCATGTTTTGCAAGTTTGGAAAAAGAAGATAGAATAGAGAAAAAATATGAGAATTGAAATATTCGTGAGATATTTAAGCTGGTATCAGCAGCGAAGACGTGTCATCCTTCTACTGCTGGCTGAAAATACACCTGTAAGTATATGAATATATATGCATTAATATATGACGTAACTTCCTTTTAAAACGTCATTAAGATGGTGGCCGTTTAGGGTGGTTGGTGTCCATCGAACCATACTCAGTTTTGTGGGCGTGTTAGTACGCCAATTTAGTGTGCATGGCGCACTAAATTTCGCATACTAAGAATTGAGACGCACTTACGCACTAAAAATACTAACTTTGAGTACGCTAGTATGCGATTCGAGACACAGCACTAGTGTTTGGACATAGTTTGGTTTCACCACGAATATAAACTTTTTCCTACAGTACTGCAGTACATCACAATATATCGTATCGTTGCCCTCTGTATCGTAAAAGGTATTATATCGGCAACACAAACCCTTTTGTATTTCAATCTCTTGAGCCGTCGTTGTTAAATAGACACTTTTGGATTCGCAGGTTTGTGGATTTTTTTCATTTTAAAGCGCTTCTTTTTTTTCTTCTCCATGCTCAGTTCATCACGGTATAATTTTAATCCCATGTCTTAAAAATCCTTGTCTCGTAGCTGGAAAAGGCTCGCTTTGAGGCCAAAGCTGCCAAGGAGAACTCCATTTTACGGGAGCAGAGACAGGTGTGGAGCGCCGAGTGCCCCAAGCTCCAAAAGGCTGAGTAAGTGCAACCTATTACCGCCTTTCATTATATGTTGCAGTTTTCTTCTGGCTGCTATTAAACGGCGCTATTATAAGTTTGACTCCAGACATGAATCAGCACGTGGAGATTCATCCAAGGACTAGAGAAATATTGAGTATAAGGAGTAATACTTCAGTGACATTGAGAAAGTGCAGAGACAGTGAGTTGGGGGGTGTATTCTGACCTCGTGGACGTCTGTGAAGGCAGCGTGATGGAGCCTCGGTGGTGTCATGCCTTGTGAAGTGAGAAGGGCATCTCTGGCTCTGGGGCGCACTGTGTGTTTTGCTGCATAATAACCGAGCCTCAGCCAGCCAAGGTTAATGACGTACACAAGAACAAACTTCAGTAATGATGGGGCCTGTCATGGAAACTGTCCTGTTTCTGCTGAGCCACAAGAGCAGGATGTTTCTACTGCAGACGTGGACGCGTGTTTCTGGTGCACAATTTAATTATTTCATTCATTTAAGTCGTTAATGCTCTTTCTTTGAAGACTTTTTTCATTCTTTTCTTTATTTTTCTTTTATTTGTTCAGGATTTTCCTTGATTTTCTGGATCTCCTTTTGTGTTATCAGTTTTATCTTGACCTTTAAAGTATATATTTTATTGAATATTGTTTTGATTGTTTAAGCGCTTTGTGACCCTGGTCTGGAAAAGCACTATATAAATAAAAATTACTTACTTACTTACTTACTTACTTACTTATTTTATTTCTCTTTTTATGGGGGAATACTTTATAAAAGATTTTTTTAATATCATATTTCCAAATTAAATGTATTTGAAATGTAATATTACACAATTAAACAGATGATTTGAATTTATTTTATGATTTAATGGAATTAAATTCAAGTCATTTAAGTGTCGAACGTAATTTATCTTGAGACACTTTGCAGTTTACTTAAGACTTAATGGTAGAAAAGCTAAACAGCTCCCAGTATTTGACAACGTGTGAATCACAGTGTGACAGTGGCCAGGAAAACCTCATTTCAGAAGGCAGAAACCTTGAGCAGAACCGGACTCAGTGTTGTGACCGGCTGTCAATTACGTTGATATCTTTTTCATTCCATTATTTCATTTTGGTGGGGACTTTTCTCCTTGGTAAAATATTAAGTATAAAATAGTTGTATTTTTCTTTAAATAAAATACATGTAAAGATTGTACAATATTCGCTCAAATTACAGCTTTATCTTAAATTTAAAACGTCAGTTTATAATTTTTTTGTATTAAGATTTCCACTCAAATTTAAAGGCCCTTTTGTATTTTCTTTATTTGTCCCTTCTTACTTTTGGCTTGATTTTTCTTTTTTTTTCATTTATTTGACTTTATGTTTGTTTTTTTCCTTTATTTTTTATTTGTTAACAGAAGCAAAATAGTTTCTAATTTACAATATTAAATAATTAATTATCTTTGTTTGAGGACTGGTCGTATTGAATTAAGTTACAGTTTAAGCTGATTTTATAACGTCCTTTTTATTAGATTTCCCCCTAAATTGAAAGCTCATTTTATTCGTCCCTTCTTTCTTTTGGCTTGATGGCCCCCTACAACAGTCACAGTATATAATGTGGCCCCTGAAAGTATCTAATTAAGGGTGGTCTTCAGCGACTGCATCCGCTCTCTCTTGTCCCCTCTACTGGTTGCTTCGGGTAACACGGTTCGTGGGTTTTCATTGACTTAAGAGAGATAACATCATCAGGTCAATGGAATTCCATTATTCTGTTGATGGTTTGGCAAGAGATCGCTAACTAAAGCTGCATTAGACAACAATGACCCTTGTTTTGTTTTGTAAATAAAGATAAAACCACTAACACACACACACACACACACACACACACACACACACTCGACCCCCTCACTGCGAATATCTTATTTTTATTTACAGGCTTAAGTGTTTGTTCTGAGGCATTTATTTAGGGGCAAATACATTATATATAATATATACCTCCAGTTCCAATATTAAGGTGATAAATGCAAAGTTACATGACGTTAAATTACACATTAAATACAATAATAAAATAAAATATGATATATTGTTCTTTCCTCACACAGGTGGTAAGAGTTTTTATTAAAATAAATAAAGAATATATAGACCACAGGTGTCAAACTCAATCATGCAAGGGGCCAGAATCTTTTAGCGAACGAGGTCACGGGTGAAGCTAAATGTGTATTTACCAAACTGTCTTTCACCAGAAGTACTAGCGTGATATTGTCTTTTCACTAGTTCAATCTATCTTAATTAGGAGTTTTACTCCAATGAAAAGTCTCTGTATAATCCTTGAAGTCCATCGTCTCTTTTACTTATCTTATCTTTAACACATATTCATAGGTCACCCAATCAACATGATCATTTATCCAGGGATATATTGAATATTAAATATCGTTTTCATGGTTGTTTTTCCACACATTTTCTCTCATGTAAAAGTCAATAACTTTCCTGGAAGCAGCAGGAAACTGCCTTTTTTTTGTTCTGTCTTCCTGCAGAGCGATGTTTGTAATGTCCTTGAAATATTCAGGGCGGCCTAAATACGAAATAGTTTTTCATCTGGGACGTTTATATATTGTTACTGTTCCTTGCTTTTGACAAAGTGCAGAACATATGAATTTTTAATGGAAGAAAAATGCACCAGGAACAAAAAAAAAGGTGGCGTTTTTTTTATCTTATTTATCAACAGGTTGTTTGTTTGCATTTAAAAAAAGTTATCAAAATGTTTTCTCAATGAAATGTATATATGTGTAAATAAGGATTAGTGAGAATTATATTTTTCTTTTGAAACAAATGTTAATATATCTTATTTATGTATTCTAATTACTCTCATTTGATTCACTTTGAGATTAAATTATTTCATACTTCGGAGATTTACTTATTCAACAGACTGGCTTCCTGTCCAGGGTGTCCCTTGCCTCTGGGATAGGCTGCAAAAATAAACATTAGTATGTAAAAACAATGAATATGTATGTAGGTATATTACAGGTGTGAGTTTGAGGGAATCCGTCGATACAATTCATATGACAATACAGGGGCAAAAATATGCTATATTGTGATACTGAAGTTACAACTATATATTTGTAGTAATTTCGAGTACTTGACTCTAGTGTTTCAGAATTTACAGACAACATGACTCTTGACGGAGTCGTAACTGCTTTCATTTGTTTTGAAACCAAAATATGCCCAAACATCAGCTTTAAAAGCTGCTGGAGTTGACTGTATCCTCTCGTCCTCAGTCATCCCCGGAATAACACAGGATTTCATTGTTCCTTTATCTGCAGAGAATGGAACGAAATCTTCCGGAAGTTTAATTACAACAAAAACACTGAATATCTGCATGTAAATTATAATTAATTCAATATAGAAAAAATATTATGTGAGTTAGACTATAAAAAAACTATCACCAAAAACATATACAATTTAAAATCCTTAAAAAATATCAGACAAAATGTCTTTGAATACAGTATGGTAAAATAAAAGTATATCGATATATCGCTTTATATTATATATTACACCTGTTATTAACACTAATGCATATATGGGGCGATAGACTTAGAGTTACCTTTGACTTTATTTATTAATTTCTACTTTACCTCATATTTTTACCGATACAATTAAATATTCTTTTGTGGGGCATTTGTTACATGTGTCATAAAACCATATTCTCCTCCTCAAGGGAGGCGGCTGAGAACGACACCAACGTATTTCTCCAGCAAATCCGACCCAGCAAAGTAATAGACACGGCTGTCTTCTCATTGCCAGAATATGGTAATCGAAATATTTATCTTTTTCTTTTCGCTAGCTTGTACGCACCATTGTAATAGTTCATATTTTTTGTCTGTTTTTTTTCCCACTTCAAGCAACGCTCCTGGAGAAGGAGCGTGAAGAGTTCAGGGTGGCCACGGTCGACCCGATCCACCGGCTCCGAGACGACCTGCATCACAGCCTGAGCGAGGCGAGGCGCCGTCAGCCCCCCCGTCGTCCATCAAACTGGGAACGAGTGCAACAACAGGTGTCCACGCTTATTAAAGAGAGCTCTATCAGGAGGAGGATCTGGAGTGCCCTCCTGAGATAAAACCCTTCAGTTTCAACCTCAACAACACAAGTCTCTTTAAATAACACTTCACTTTTCAAACGCTGTTTCGGTATATATACAGTATTTTCTGTGCTGATGTGATCTTTAATGGATTACTTTACCAAAGTACTACCAGTGCTGTGTCTCAAATCGCATACTACTCTTAGTATACTAGATGTTAGTATGCATCAGTTTAGTGTACATACTAACTAGTACGCATATTCTCCACAGATAGTATTTCTCAAATCAAACACTGCTGCTACACACTAACCGGAAATCACATGACAGCTTCTTCTTCTACTTCTATTTAACAATGTTGCAACCAGCTGTTTGAACGCTATCGCCACCTGCTGGCAGCACCTTTTGCAAGTTTGGAAAAAGAAATAAAGAAAAAATATGAGAATCAAAATATTCGTCAGATATTTAAGCTGGTATCAGCAGCGAAGAAGTGTCATCCTTCTACTGCTGCTGAAAATGCACCTGTAAGTATATGAATATATATACATATATATATATGACGTAAATTCCGTTTAAAACGTCACTAAGATGGCAGCTGTTTAGGTTGGTTAGTGTCCATTGAACCATACTCAGTTTTGTGGGCTTGTTAGTACGCCAATTTAGTGTGCATGGCGCACTAAATTTCGCATACTAAGAATTGAGACGCACTTACGCACTAAAAATACTAACTTTGAGTACGCTAGTATGCGATTTGAGACACAGCACAGGTCTCTGGTACTTCTGTTTAATTTCATATTCAAAAAGAATGGTTGACATTGTCCTTGGTTTTCGTTTCTTGTTTCTGGTATTCTGCACCTGTACTTCTCTATTGTGTTCTCCAACAAAAGACACTGAATCTTTTCACTGTAATAATCTCAATTTTGGATGCAGTGATAAAAGAAAGAAAGATTCAAACAAAAGGGCGAAGAAAAATATGCAGAAACCACCATGAATAAAATACTTCTTATATACTGTATGCTAAACAGTCTTTGGTTATTTCTTCTTCTTCTTCTTCCTCTCTCATTAATGCAGCTACTTCTTTCCCTGAAGAAAACTACTGAAAATGAATCTGATAAAACTTTTTTTTTACCACTCATCATGTAATAGTTTTAAAATTGCAATTTCACTTCTAACAACTTAATTACTTTCATCCACCAGATATTTTCCATCAAAGACCGACAAGAAGAAATAACGGAGAAACTTGACGATGAATGTTCAACACTGGAGAAGGAGATCGATGCTTTTGACGTCGACGTAAGTTTCAAAAAACAAACCCCAACCCTGTTTCTGAGTCTGATCTGATCTATGTTGTAGGAATATATCCCAACTTCAGATAAGCCGACGAAGAAAGAAAAGGTTCCGCAGGAGATTTTGGATGTTGAGTGTCCGTACCCGGAGCTGAAGAGCTCCGTGATCCAGGCGTTCCACTGGTTGTGGGAGCAGCACCAGAGGAGACTTCAGTATCTACAGGAGCAGCTGGAAACTACTGACAGGTGAGCCTGACATCATTATAATAAACAATATTACTTCAAATGTTTTAATCACCTGGAAATGTTTGCATCAGTCAATACTGCATTTCAAGATATATTGTGGCCCAGGGTTGTAGCGAGATGCTCATCTCATGATACAATACGATTTTATAAAGTTGGAAACACTTTACTCTCCTTTGGTTGAATTAATAAAACTGAAATCAAAATTATATTCAACATCAGATTTAAAAGCTGCTAGTGATACATTAACATACGATACAATATATTCTGCTGACGATACAATATATTCTGTTTAGGATATGATATATTCTGTTTACGATACCATATATTCTGCTCACGATACAATACATTCTGCTTACGATACCATATATTCTGCTTATGATACAATATATCCGGTTTTCGATACGATATATTCTTCTTACGATACGAAACATTCTGCTTATGATACAATATATTCGGTTTACAATATGATATATTCTGCTTACGATACAATATATTCGGTTTACGATACCATATATTCTGCTTACGATACGATATATTCTGCTTACGATACAATATATTCGGTTTACGATACGATATATTCGGTTTACAATATGATATATTCTGCTTACGATACAATATATTCGGTTTACGATACCATATATTCTGCTTACGATACCATATATTCTGCTTACGATATGATATATTCTGCTTACGATATAATATATTCGGTTTACGATACGATATATTCTTCTTACAATACGAAACATTCTGCTTACGATACAATATATATGATTTACGACACAATATATTCTGCTTACGATACAATATATATGATTTACGACACAATATATTCTGCTTATGATACAATATATTCGGTTTACGATACGATATATTCTGCTTTCTATACGAAACATTCTGCTTATGATACAATATATTCGGTTTACGATATGATATATTCTGCTTACGATACAATATATTCGGTTTACGATACGATATATTCTTCTTACGATAGCATATATTCTGCTTACGATACCATATATTCTGCTTACAATACCATATATTCTGCTCAGAATACAGTTTATTCTGCTCACGAAAAGGGTTAATAGACCTGAAAGTTAAAAAGTATACAATTGGCTTTAAAAGCAGCTAGCAATACATTTATCTCACAATTCACAATATGTTGAGCTCACAATATGATATTCAATACTATACTGTATATATAGCTCACAATAAGATATATATAGCGCACGATACAATATATTCAGCTCAAGATTTGATACAATATATTCAGCTCACGGTACAATTTGCAACAATATATTTAAAATCTCTTGCATAATTTTTCGGAACAATTTTAAGGGAAACTGAATTATAGTGACATATTTCAATTGTTCCAATCTCCTTTGGTTAATTAACATTAATAGAACTGAAAGTCCAAATATAGCCAGACATCAGATTTTGAAGCAGAATGCGTCGGCTGCATCCTCTCGTCCTCAGTCATTGCCAGAGCGAAAGTTTAATTGCACCGTAATGAACAAACACTGTTTATATTTGCAAATAAATCGTAAACTCAAAATAGGAATTTTAATTTTAATTATAAATAAACATGTTAAAACAACAAAGTATGTTTTCAACACCTCCATAAAACAACTTAAAAAATAAAAAATGTTTTTTTTTAATTTAAAAACATTTCAATACATTGCTGTTAAATATCGATGTATTGTGAGGAAAAAATATCGATATATTTCAGTGTATCCATTTTTGTCTCACGGCCCTACTGTGGGCCTGATGTTCTAGTATTCGGCATTTAATATATGTCATATAGTAATGATACTGGTTTGTTGATATTGGCATAAATTGTGTCCTCTCACCCTTTACACCCTTTACCGAAAAGTAGCCATAGGGACTCAATGGATGCCAGTAATGTTTCTTAACGTGTAGGAAAAGCTTGTGCCCTCGACCATCCGTCTAGATCTAAGAAAGTCCAGAGCCACTTGTATCTGCAATCTTGTTCTTCAGTTTACTTATTTGTAGAGACAAGAAGCTTCAGGGCGTTTACAGAGAACAACAAATAGATGGTTTAGTGTAAATTAGATTAAGACGCTGCAGCTGGACAGTGTACTATTTATTTCACTATAGTTCTTGTCATACAGAGCAGAATTCCCAATAATCGTTGTTGTGATGGATCATAATCCTCAAAACTCAGGGTTCAGAGGTCAAATGTATGTTGCACATTTATTTAGTTGATTTCTATTGAAAATGTAAGATGTGCTAATAGAAGTATGTATGTATGTTTGGGGTTCATTGAGAGAAAACAGAAGAGCAGAAATAATAAGATTTGTTCATCTCTGCTCCTGCTTGTGTCATTACAGATCAAAAAATATTGCAGTTGATAGTTGTTTGATTGAGTTAAAAATTGTTTGGTTAAAGTTTATCTTATTGTATTACAGTTGATAATTGTTTGGTTTTAGTTGAAAATTGTTAGATTATAGTTGGAAATAGTTTGATTTTAGTTGAAAATTGTTTTATTTTAGTTGAAAATTGTTTGATTTTAGTTTAAAATTGTTTGATTATTGGTGAAAATAGTTTGATTTTAGTTGAAAATTGTTTTATTTTAGTTGAAAATTGTTTGATTATAGGTGAAAAGAGTTTGATTATAGGTGAAAATAGTTTGATTTTAGTTGAAAATTGTTTTATTTTAGTTGAAAATTGTTTGATTATAGGTGAAAATAGTTTGATTATAGTTGAAAATTCTTTGATTTATGTTGAAAATTGTTTGATTTTATTTGAAAATTGTTTGATTATAGTTGAAAATAGTTTGAATTTAGTTGAAAATTGTTTGATTACAGTTGAAAATTGTTTGATTTTAGTTGAAAGTAGTTTGATTTTAGATGAAAATAGTTTGATTATATTTAAAAAAAAAAACTTTGATTATAGTTGAAATTGGTTTCATGCAGTTTAAAAAATATATGATTTTACATTTATGATTTATACAAAACAAATTATTTAGTTTGAAGTTAAATAAAACGCACAGATCTACTGTAAATCGATGTGATGAGATTGAAATGCAAATTAAACAACATGAAGTTATTTACTGTTTGATACACTTCAAATGTTATCTTTGAAGTGTTGATAGTTTTTGAGTCGTTTAGATAATCAAAGCAGCCTCACATAACTTAATTTTTGCTGGTAAAACGGGTAGATGAAGTGATTATTGCATGGTTCAAACCAAGATAATTGAAACATGTTTGAGGTCATTTTATTATATCACTTCAAATGTTGACGATTGTCTCTTTCTCTTTTGTTTCTTCTTTCATTTAACGTATTCTATTGGTTTCCAAATGTCTTCCAGATGTTGCGGCTGGTGCGCCGACGACCACCAGCGCTTCTTGTTTACGCTGTCGCAGTTCAGTCACGACGTTTCCCACCACCGAGCGCTTCTGATGGACATGCTTCAAAGAATCTTCCCGAGAAAGTCCAGGCATGAGCTGGTGAGCATCTTTTGTTCAAATAGGAAATGACTGTCATGGAACGTGTTTGCTAGGAATACTAATGTAGTCCAATGGATTTATCTGACTCTGACACCCACTTAAACACATTAACCCAAGAGAGTTCCTCGTCGTCGTCGCCACCGAGTCATCTGACTTCAAGGCTTCGCTCCTGGACAGAATTAATCCTGTAGGGGATACTGCGGACTCCTCTGGACCAGATTAAAAGAGTCGGTTTCCCTAATCTTCTTCATCCTCCCCCCGATGATTATTCTAATATAACTAAGATGTTTACTGCTTCGCTTCTGCTCGCACTTTCTCGCCGCCCCCGTCTTCGTGGCCTGATCCCTGCCCGAGTGTTCGAGTCCCTGCCTCCCTGATCAATGTAGCTCAGCGTCCTGGACCGAGCGGAGCGATTAGCCTCAGACAATGATCTGCACAGCACGCCGCGGGATGTGCCATGTCATGGAGTATGGACACCTCGCTCACACCACTTACCATCGCCATGACAACAGTCGGCCCCCATCACCTCCTTCATCCACACCCCGAGAGGTGTCCTCGTATCAGTTCCAGCTGGGTGCCGTTTTCAGAGCGAGGATCGTTCGACCCGGGGGGGGGGTCGCCGGGAGAAACGAGGCACTAGCTTCCAGCTTCTGAAATCGCAAATCCTTGCGACTTTTCGCCACATTCTTGACATTTGGAGAATATTTCACAAGTGATCTTATTTAAAAATCCCATGAATAAGTTAAGAGTTTGACCTGAAGATCCATCCACTTTCTTCTAAGGGTCAGATCCCAGGTTATTTAATGATTAAAGCATTGCCATTTTGGGGAAAAGTACAATCAAAACAAGAGCCATGATCCCACCAGCGGGTCCTAGGCCGTCTATGGATCTCCTTCCAGGTAAGTAAGTAAGAAATAGTTATTTGTAAAGCGCCTTTCTAGACCAGGGTCACAAGACGCTTTTACCTACAAATTAAAAAACTCTAAAAGGCCAAGACAACATAAGACAAACACAGGAGTTCCAGAAAATCAGGGAAACGCTTGAACAAAAATATTTCTTAAGATGTTTCTTGAAGGAGTCAGTAGATCATCAAAGAGGGACAGGGAAGATCGTTCCAAAGCTTAGGAGCAACAGTCTGGAAGGATTTCTCTCCTCTGGTCCAGAAGCGTGTTCAGGAACCATCAGTAGATTCTGATCCACAGACCTCAGAGCCCGAGCTGGGGTGTAAGTCTGGATCAGATCACTGCTGTAAGGCTTTGGAGCTTGACCATGAATAGATCTGAAAGTAAGAACCAGAATTTTCAAATTGATACTGAAAGAAACTGGCAGCTAATGCAGAGTTTTAAGGATTGGGGAAATGCGAGTTCTTCTACTAGAGCGGTTGACTGTAGCACCTCACTATAAAGTGTCCAAACAAGTGTAGATGCACCAGGAATTTCAACCGGCTTCCCTTGATGATGAGCTTACCAACATTTTGGAGTTATGTTAGATAATCAGAGGAGCCACATTCCAGTGGCATTGTCTGATTTTTAGCTAAAGCACCTGGTAGCTAATGGACCGTTGTGTTAATAAAGCTTTAATTTATGAGTACTTCCTGATCTGAAGAGTCTTACCAAAGCTCTACTCAGTCCAGTTCCATCGCTTTGAAAACCCCTGGATAACCATTGCCTTGACGAATGAAAACCTTCATGGACGTTTTATATATAATTGCACCTTTCACACTGTTTCCAAAAGCTCTAAATCCGCGAAGAAGTAAGCATTCATTTTTCACTTTTTTAAATATGACAACATTTAATTGTTAAAGTTGTAAACTCAAAATTGCAGACGAGGTGTCATCCCTCCCTTTAACCTCTCAGTTACATTGGCCTGAACGGCCGTCACTAAATAGAGCTCTGTGTGGGGAAAGGCATCATGGGAGTTTACCAAGGTGGGATGCGGCAATTAGTTCCTCCCACTAAGTTCTTAAGTTGCGTTGAGGTTCACCTGCAGTTCAAATAAATCACCTGTTCCTGACGGTGTGACAAGTAGCTTCGCTGTTCCCGACTGCAATGATACCAGATATTCAAAAGTGCATTTCGTTGAACAGAAAAAGATATTCATGGAACTTCAAGACCGCGGAAGGTTACCGTGACACGGCGTGGGAAGCATGTTATGACAGATATATTCGTGAAAGAAGTGACACCAGTGAAAGACGCTCGTCTTGCCGTGCCGTAGCTCCCCCTGTAGTAGTCGAAATTTGGATAAATGATATTCTTTTCAAGTTCATCAGTGACTTCTCGATATCGGAACTGATGAGATCACTCCGTCTCTCCGGCTTGTCTCGGAGGCGTAGGGATGTGACATAAAAACAATACTGTTCCACGTCGT
The DNA here is from genome assembly GCF_982586985.1 of Callionymus lyra. Classification (NCBI taxonomy): domain Eukaryota; kingdom Metazoa; phylum Chordata; class Actinopteri; order Syngnathiformes; family Callionymidae; genus Callionymus; species Callionymus lyra. The sequence goes on from NC_141829.1 coordinate 14,004,267, forward strand.
CAGGTGTGACCACAGTTTAAAGGCTCAAACTCAATAACGATGAATCATCTTTAATGTTCCCTTGAATTTTCTTCATTTCGCCGGCAGCTTCATCTCTGGTGCGTGCGGATTAGTTTTGGAAACTATATTATGGAAGGAGCCTTTGGGTATTTTACTCCATGAAACTCTCACTTTACTTACTTTGGCTAATTGCTCGGAGCCCAAAATCAACACCGGAGAGATTCTTTCATACTGTCGTCTTGATTTCTTTCTAACAAAATCCTGTCTTCTGGGGTTTTTTTTTTTAATGATTGGCTGCTATGAAAATGTAGGTATTGTTTCTGAAAGGTTTCTGGTATGTGGGAAAGCGGCGTTTCTGCGCTAGCACTGACAGCTGAAACAGGCTAATTTAGAAATGTCATCTCCTGGTCAGGCTTTTCATTTTAATGGACTTTTTCTTTTTTTTTGTATCCCTGCTTTAATAGCATAACGCAGGCCGGCACAGAATCAGCAGCCTTTTCTGTAATGCCTCCTGTTGTTAAAACAATCCGCACGCTATGACTGGATTAAATCAGAGGAGACATTTGTATTCCCTTCATAACATGCAGTATGCAGCAGACATGTCACTTTAAGTCGACACAGCAGAAAGATTCAATAATGCAACCTTTTGTCAGGAAGTGGCTGACGACATGAAGTTACATTTTTGCTCGATAACCAAAAGATGCTACAATTCAACTTTTGGATTGGACACAATAAATGACCCTGACCCTTACCCTTACCCTTACCCTTACCCTTACCCTTACCCTTACCCTTACCCTTACCCTTACCCTTACCCTTACCCTTACCCCTACCCCTACCCCTACCCTTACCCTTACCCTAACCCTAACACTAACCCTTACTCCTACCCCTAACCATAACCCTAATCCTTACCCCTACTCCTACCCTTACACTTACCCTTACACTTACCATAAACCTTACCCTTACCCTTACCCTAACCCTAACCCTAACCCTAACCCTACCCCTACCCCTACCCCTAACCCTTACTCCTACCCCTAACCCTAACCCTAATCCTTACCCCTACTCCTACTCCTACCCTTACCCTTACCCTTACCTTTAACCTTACCATTACCCTTACCATAACCCTTACCCTTACCCTTACCCTTACCCTTACCCTTACCCCTACCCCTACCCCTACCCCTAGCCTTACCCTAACCCACTAAAATAATGGTAATGTATAAATGTTATGTTAAAAATCATTAATTTAAAAATAGATGGAAAATAATATGTTTTGAATGTTAAAAGGATTGACTTAGCGATCCGCTATCTTGGTAATCCAAAGTCCTTTGGTTACTTATCCGTGCTTTGCTCTGACCTCCCAATTACGCTATTAACCTTGACTCTTAATCTCTGTTTTTGGACTGTTGGAAGGAAACTCAAGCAACAAAAATCACCAGCTGCCCAAAGATTTGACACTATGTTTACCATAAGCTCCCTGGATATATATAAGTTCTAGTCACAAGTGGTTCAATAAATAAACTATTGTTCTACTTAACAAATTTAAGGAACAAAACATACGATCGCTGAAACAACTCAACCAATTCACTGAAAATAAAACACACAATCAATGGGACTGTTCGTCTGAATCTGTGTGTTTTGTTCTGTGAATGTGTTAAGTTGTTTAATTAATTTGTGTTTTGTTTTGTGAATTTGTTTTCCAGTGATTTAATGTTTTATTTCTGAATTTGTTTATTTAGTTTTGCACCTCTCAGCCACCGTCCAAAACTTCTCCAAACCAAATATATTTGTGTAGAGCTGCTACAGTATAGATTGTAATACGGTCGGAGCTAAGGCTAGAGCTTCGTCAAGTCGTGCTTTAATAAACACGTTCTGCTCCGCCGGCCCTGGCACTCGTTCCATCGGCAGATCCGTCAGCTCACTCATTTTCAGTCAAGCCAGTCAGCCGTCTAATGCCTCCATGCCTTCAGTTAGCCGCTATTAGCCCGTAGATGAATATCATTCCCTCTGTTCCACTGAAGCAGCCATGTGACGCAGCTTCTGTGAGCGCTGACACAATGATGAATAGCTGCGAGGCGGCCCTCGCGCAGAAAATAACTATTTCCTTTAGGATATTACGCAGCAAAGAGAGATGGATTTTTTCTTTTTTTTTTACATAGCACAGTCAAAATCTCGAGCTTAGATTATGAAAAGCGGTAGATCATGTAGATGTGTGGCAGTGCAATGCATCACTTGTTTCCAATTTCATATTGTGTGCAATGCTTGGGCCACAACAACAACATCACAAAACAGCGCAGCACAGCTTCCATTTGATAAAAATAATCTATTAAATGTGCTTTTTTGTTTGTTTGTTGCAATTATTGGTCCAAGTCTGTGTTTTGATGCATATTTCACCAGCATCTTAGAGTTTTAGTTCAACCGCCAATACTCTGTTGACTTGAGGTTATCGTATCTAAGCATGTGAAAGAAGGAAATAGTACCTTAATCGGAACGATCTTCCTCTCTCTTTGCGCTTGATGGAGTCTACTGACTCTTTCAAGAAATATCTTAAGACGTTTTTATTCGTGCAGGCTTTTCCTTGATTTTTTGGAACTCCTGTTGTGTTATCAGTTTTATCTTGACCTTTAAAGTATATACATATACATAAAAGCGCTATATAAATACAAATTACTTACTTACTTACTTATAGTCTGATTTTTAGCGTGTTATTCGGTCCAAATGTGCCAAAGCTTTGGACTTAAAACATCTTTGTTTTTCAACCACTGATCATGCTTTCTTTTCATGTCTATCCTCTTCATGTATTGATTAACATCGTCTTCCTGTTTTTATTTACCTAGCACCTCTATTTCTTTTCTTTTATATCCATCATGTCCACTGTCTCCTCCTGCACATGTCCAGCTCATCTGGTTCCTTGACTCTGTTACCAAACTTGTCCACAATTTTTCAGTGCCTTCAACTTTTCGTTCTTGTGATTGCCATCAGAGCTCAGACAATAGATGGTTGGCTTTTAGCCTAGAGGTTGCGGGTTCGACCTCACCCTCACCTGACCCTAACCCCTAACCCCAAACCTAACCCCAGGTTTTGCCAAACGAATTAGTTAGAGAATCATTTGAGTAGCTTCTGAAAGACTGTCAATGAGAGTCATTGTAACAGACGGATGGCATAACATGTTTTTGAGATTCACAAATGTTCAAAGAGGAGGCAGAATATTAGAATCATTCAAGACGTGCTCGTACGAAATTATGTCGTAAAAAGTGGACGTGATGGACAGAAGAAGTCCACGTAACTAGTCTGGAGGACAGTTGTATAACGTGAAGGACAATGGATAAAAAAGCAAGACAGATTAAGGCTTAAAAAAATGTGGGGGGATGAAAAGAAAATTACCAGGGATGTGCACTTTTTATTAACTATATTTGTGGTTGTACCAGCTTCATCCCAGACTCTTGCCAAAGATGAAATGGACTTTGGGACAACCTCAAATTTTCTTACTTATTATTTTCCAGTTGGAGCATGAACGGGCGCTGGACTCGCAGCGCTTTGGACAGGCGCAGGTGAAGGCGGAGACGCAGCAGTTCGAGCGGGACCACAAGGATCTTCTGGCCAAAGCCGTGGTCACGCTTCAGGAGGCGGTGAACGCTCATCAGGAGGAGCTGGAGCTCCACAGAGAACGTCAGCTCCAGCAGGACATTTGTCTGCAACTCAAAAACCAGGTCGGTCTAACTCTATGTCTACCACTACCCCCAACCTTAACCCTAACCCCCTGACCTACTAAACCTAACCGCCCCAACCATAACCCCCTTACTAAAACTGTAACTCTAGACTTAACAGGAGAACCCTAATTCTAACCCTAATTCTAACCCTAACAACCTAAGTCTAACTCTACCCCTAACCCCCTGACACACTAAACCTAACCCCCCAACCATAACCCCTTCATTTAACTCTAACTCTGAACCTAATTCTAACCCTAACTCGAACCCTGACCCTAACCACTTATCTCTACCCCTACCCCTAACATTTTTAAAGGGCACCTTATGTGCTGATTTAAGTGTCTCTTAAATTGTTCTAGGACCTCTATTATACTCATCAGTATGTTTCTTTTTGCACAAAACTCTCATTTAATAGAGATATTTACATTAGAAAATACGCTTAAGCCCCGCCCACTTAAAATGCGCCGTTTTGGCTGGAGAAGAAGTCTCGTCCACTCTGCTCTGATTGGTCACAAAACACGAGTTGCATTCAAGGACTCTCGTAAATTTCAAACTCACCCCTAAAACTCACATATTGTACGTTAAAAACGAATCATTAAAATAAGGTTTGCTGCTAAATATACACATTATAAAAACACCTAAAGGCAGAAGTAACTCTCACCATGTTTACATAAATATTTATTTTGTTTCACGATTAACATGTAGGTACTTAACTGATTTAGGGCTTCTAGGGGAGGACACCTCCATCAGAATGATGTCAGAATGTTGAATTTAAACCTCGTTTGGCGAGAATATAATAATAATAATAATAATTACTTCAAAATGAACTACTGCATTTTGAAGAAGAAGATTTTAACATTTACAACATGCGAATAGTCAAGAGAGTCTGGTTTTCACCTCAGGTGCCCTTTAATAATTTAAGTGACCTTGTTGACTTTTTGTCCTTTATTTCCTTAACTTGTATTTTTTCGAATTCAAAAAACTATATTCTGCAAATTCATTCATCTGTTAAACTCAATAATTATTAAATAAATGAATATAATTCCACATATTTCCAGCAGGATTGGTCGGAGTGTGTCAGTGTTATTACAGTAGGATTCTGCTGACTGCAGGCTTTGACTCGGTGCATGTTCTCCACATGACACCAGCTTATTAACTGGAGTCTGCTGAGCATGATGTAATCTCTCTCCAATACTGGTTCATCCACTGGTAATATCATCAGGCAGAAATCCCCCAATTCTGTATGAATTTAAAATACTCAGTAGTAGGCAGTTCGAAGACTTTCTTATTCGTGCAGGCTTTCCCCTGATTTTCTGGGACACATGTGTTTTTCTCAGTGTTATCTTAATCTTTTTAATATATATATATATATTTTTTTATTTTTTAAGCGATTTGTGACCCTGGTCTATAAAAGCGCTATATAATTACAAATAACTTACCTTTACTGTTGTTGAAAAAGACAAATAATGATCCTGGTTTTGATTATTGAACTGAACAGATTCTTCCAGTTACTTACAATCTTTCTTTTACTTCTAGAAGTGAAACTTACATCGAATAAGACAGGAAGTGAATAAAGAAAATAATAAGGACAAAAAACATGGATTGTTACCGATATAACTATTATAATATCCCAATATGTATTTTTATATTCAGGCACTTTAAATCTCAAAAGAAAGGGTATTTATGTATTTAAAACCTTTTGTGAGATTCTGGATTATGACCGAAAAACTTTAAAGTATTATTATGAGCATTTTGACGCTGATGTTATAACTGTTGTACATGTGTACGTAACGGTCAGTTATATTTCAATTATAAAATAAATAATACATACAAGAATCGAGCACCACATGAAATATTTACATGTGTTCATCAGCCCCGCCCACTGAAAACACTTTGTTTTTCTTGAGATTAAAGCTTATTAAACATAACCACACACTTTACTGTGATTGGTCAAACATCAAGGTTTGTCACTGCGTGTCATCAATCCCGGAAGTATCCACCTCCAAGGGATTCGTTGCCTAAACAAAGCGGGGTGTGATTACAGCTGGCTGGAGGAGCGAAGCCATTATTATGTCATAATGGACTCTTGTAACCTCTCGTTCGCCCAGATTTCAGACAGAGGTGAAATTGGATTTTCACACAAGTTGTCCTTAAAAAATATATATTTTGGCACATGATGGATTTTATAATGATTTTGACTAGAGCATTTATCAGTGCACTTTTAGAATAACTAAAAACTAAATGTCTATTTATACTTTATAAATGTCGTATTAAAATGTAAATATGTTCATTAAAGCTTCATATTTTCTTCCCTCATTACTTTTGCTCATAATTAGTCACATAATCTTTCATTCCAGCCGTCTCACCTGAGATTCATCTCTATCCCTCTATTTAGTGTGGCATTGAACTGGTCATTTTAGTTCGGGCGGAAAGTCATCGCAGAAATACAAATGAGGGTTAAGACGACTAATGAGCGTTTCCTGCGCGAGGCGGCCTAATTCAATTCCAGTTATCACGGGAGACAGGCTTCTTTTTCTTCTTCTTGGATTATCAGCTGTGAGCTCGGCAGTTTCTCTGGCCACTGTAATTAGCGCGTCATTGTTCTTCGGCGCCAGAGCTTCGGTTCTTTTTTAACTCTGTCCTTGCTTTCATTTCGCCGCTAGCTTATGTCTCATTCCCGGGCATCGCTGATGAACAATCGTTTTTTTTTACTTTCAGACCCGCTCAAGAAAGCCTGCGGGGAGGGCAGATTTATTTGCTCCGTGGTAAAGTCTAATGGTACATAAGGAGCTTAAGAAAAAGTATTGTCTATCTAATGAAAATGATCTCTCGTGGTGGAATAATTTTAAACATAAATAATAGGCCGTACTAAGATCCAAACCGTGCCTTGTTAGCTATGACGAGCTTTTTCCAGATACAATTCAGGCTTTTAGATTCTTAAATGTCATTTCATTTTGTCCTTTCTTAGAAGGAACCAGTGAAGATGATGGACGGATGGAACAGTATTCCATTAGTGCATTAGGAATATCAGAGCTGGTTATTACCACCTCAATAAATACTACCTTTACTACCTTCACAGAGTGACCTTACCCCTGTAAGTATAGGCTTCTACCTTCTAAGAAAAATGGTTTAAACGACACGTTCATCCAGGATGGGCTCACATGTTGACTCTTGACAAATCATTCCCAGAGGTAGTGTACATATACTTCTAGAATATTAAGTGTGTGATTTAATTTCTCCCCGAGTCTTAATGGATCTCCCATGAATGCCTCTGTACGTCGCATGTGTCATTAACTTCCATTAGTACTGTTGTTCAGCTTTCTACATCCGTGGTATTTCTTTTTTTTTTCTCTCCTCCAAGCCAAGTTTCTTTTCTTATCTTAAAAAAAAAATACTCTTCTATCTGTCAAAAGGAATTCTGAGATGGACGATTTATACGCCCCCTGACAAAAAAAAAAAAAAAGACACGGCTGTATAATTATATGAACAAAGACTTTCGCAGGCACTTGTGGGTAGATAGAAAAAAGGCCATATTTCATTTGTCACTCGTTCGTCTCTGCAGACTCTTTATGCTCCTTTTTCCAGCCGGTTTTTATCCCGTTTGATTTCCAACAGATTAACTTTCCCGGGTACAGTTTCTTTATATCACCAACTCTATATTTCTACGAGTGCATCGAAGTAGAGTTCAGGAGTACATGTACATTGACATTTTTTAAAGTGTCAAAAAAGTATTGTTGATAAAGAGGACACAGCTTTATGTGTTTAGACAAGTACATTGAAGGTACTTTTTAGAAGAAAAATGTATGTAAATAGATTTTACAGAGAGAAACGATTGGGATTCAAAATTAATTTGTGATTCAATATTAATAAAACCTCAATACCATTGACAAAAATGTTATAAATATCCATTTTAAAATCGTGAAAAGCATATATATTATATCCTGTATTATATAAGTATAGGAAAAATATCATTATTCAGAGAAATGAGTGTCACTATTTAGTCTTTATCAGCAGATTTGTCTCTGATTTCCTACATGAAGAACAGAATGTTTCTGAAGGACTAGCAAAAACAACCCTTGAGAAAATATTAGGGTGTTTTTAATCACATAAGGGTTCATTGAAAACATATGCAAGGTCAACAGAAAGGTTCAATTATAGAAGCTAGACAGTTGTAGTAAACAATAATGTATATAAAGACTCACAGAAATTTGACCCAGTTTTTTATGGACGGAAGACGAGGTCGGTTGAAGGGGATTAAAGGTTCTGATGCCTGCTATGATGTAAGTTTATTGCAAAACCTACAAAGTAAAGAAGTCTGGTCTTAATTTCAAGTAGGATTGAAAATCTTGACTCCTAAATGCGACCATAGGATTCTTCTAAAGGTTTTATTGTTGCTGCCATTTTTAAACCTCCTGTTATCTCAGGGTCTAGGGCCTTCGGGTCACCTTGACCCTGAGATAAAACTAGGATTAAAATAAATTCAAAACATCAAATCTAATTGCGTTGCTTTTATATTTTCAACTTGACCTTGCCAGAATCATTTTATTTTATTTCCACAAACATTGACTTATGCTTCGTTACCGTCACCACTTTTATCATGATTTTAAATAAATAACTCTAACAAAGAGGTGTAGTAGCTCCACTGACTGTAGCTCTCTAATGGATTGGACGCGAGGCTTGTATCTCTCGTTCACAGCTGCTGCCTTTTTCTCCACGGCGGGCCATGGAGTGTGATTGCATAGATGGCTCTGCTGGTGCTAATGCGTTTGAGCCTTTGTTCATTTGCAGTTCAGTCCTACAGGGATACTCTAGCTCTCTGTGATAGATCTGGGAATCTGCATGAGTCCTCTGCATGCACACAGACGACCTGAATCGTCACTTTTGTATTTTTGTGTTGTATTATGTGGCTTTAATATTGGTGGTATAAGCTACTTATGAAAAAAAAAAAATATATATATATATATATATATATATAATCCTTTTAATTTGATTTGGAGAAAGATACAATATGGACAGTGTCTTTGAAGATCTTCAGACAAAAAATAATCTTTTTTTTTATCAATAAAAAGCATCACTTGTTTAGTCTTAGATAGAGGTATACGTGGAAACATAGAAAATCCCCAGAACTCATTATTTATCTCAATGTATAAAACACTATATTACATGGGACATAAGTACATGTTTGTGTGTCTGTTTGTACCACGGTTTTCCTTGTTATGGTTGTGGGGGGGTGGAGCCTAACTCGTCTACTTTGGGGCGAGAAGCTGTTGAGCACCATAAACATGTTGAATTGTGGGAGATCCCTTTACTTCAATACCGGCTCCTAAAGATCCTTTTTTTTAATACCAATTTTTAAAAGGTCAATTCTAAGCATCATTTTTTCACTTTTGGTTCATTTCTACTTGAGGCTGTTTTCTTACAGAAAACAATAAAATAATAATTGTATGTGCTATCGAACACTTAGTACAGAAACATTTGCCCACTACAATTACTTATATTACATAATATTTATATGTATTCTCGGTTACTTTTCGTCAAAACACTTTGATTATTTGATTTTTAAATACTTTACTTTTTTTCCAGGATATTTTTCAATTAGTTCCAAATAAATATTCACATTGCAAATGTTACAATCATATTTATAAAATGAAATTTAAATCTATATCAATATCTAAAAGAACAGTTATGTATTGCAGTCTTAATATTTAGGTTTACTTTAAGAATTTTTCTTTTTTTTTAATAAAACGACATTGTTACCGCATAACTTTAAATACAAATATCTTTAAAAAAAAAAAAATTCTGTACAAATGTAAAAATGTGTGTTAACATATATAAATAATATATATAAAATAAAATATATATATAAGATTTAAAGTTAAATGTTTCATTGGTGCATTTGCAAGGGATTGAACCACCTTTTTTCTAGCCAGCTGTAATCACACCCTGCTTTGTTTGGACAACAAGTCCCTTGGAGGTGGATGCTTTCGAAATTGATGACACGCAGTGACAAACCTTGATGTTTGACCAATCACAGCAGAGTGCGTGCATGTTAAACAAGCTTTCATCTCCAGAAAAACAAAGTGTTTTCAGTGGGCGGGGCTAAAGAACACTTCCTAATGTAAATATTTCAACGTGAAACTTTTGTAGAAACTTTTTTCCAATAAGTAATTTCGAAAAAAGATCTAAACAACAAAGGATTGATATTTGAACTGAATAACTTTGTTTATTATTTTGACCGCCCTTCTTAAGTTCTTAGAATGTTTGGCCTCAGCTGGTGTTTGGAAGTGAGTGATTTCCCGCAGACAGCTGATGATAGGAAATTACCTTGTGTGTGTGTTTGCATGTGTGTGTGTGTGTGTGTGTGTGTGTGTGTGTGTGTGTGTGTGTGTGTGTGTGTGTAGCTGCAACTCTGGCAGGCACAGCAGGAGGAGACAGCGAAGCTGGAGGCGACTATTGCTGCCAGACGACGTGAGGAGCACGAGGCGAGGATGAAGAAGGAGCAGGAGAGAGAGGCCACCATGAGAACCCAGCAGAAAGAGAGAGTAAATAAACTTCTCCTTTACTTTAAGCCCACATATTTGTCTCTGCTTTCGAACTCTTAAAATGATGGAAATACCCTTTTATAATCCGGATCATTACTGAGATTAATCTTAATCCGGAGGCCCTTTCTTTTGTCGCACAAATGAAGCATCAGACCGTTCAATAACTCAAGTTGGAAGTTACATTTTTGAAGTTTTAACCACCTCTTTGTGTTTTTTCCTATCCTTAATTTGTTCTTGTCCCACGAGAAACAACACGCTAATGCGAACATTCGACTGTTTAATCGATCATCTCCCCGAGGAGCTCCTGCCAGACTCCTGAGACCGTCTGATTAATGAGAGCATTAAGGCCAAATTCAATCCTCCGAACGTTTATAACTCGGCAACAATACCTGACGTTGAAATATCAACTCATTTTCCATGGGTTCACACTCATCTGATTCCCACTTAGTTGGTATCAATAGGACACAGCGGCGCTCTGCCCGAGCCTGATTAGAGCAACCTTCTCCCGGGCTGTTGTTCTTCAAGTGTTTTCCTGCCTTCAGGTCCGTCAGTTTCATTTCAAGCTGCGGAAGAACAGGGAGGAGGTGGAGAGGAGGGATCAGGAGAGGCTGGCGAAGCTGAGGAGTGTCATGGCAGAGCAGGCCAGGCAGGACCAGGAGAGGTGAGCAGGGTTTTTTTTTTATAGTTTATTTCAGCCAATTCAAACATTGTGATCCATGTGTAATGAACAGGTAAATGCCAAACCTCGCCGCCTGCATTATTAAAAGAAGATTTCATATCTCTGGGCTAATAAATTCAATGAGCATAGTTCTAAAGTTTTCTTTAAGGTCAGAAGCCCATTTCTTTCTCAGTAAAGAGGTCGAGAAAAATGAGCTTTATATCCACATTTTTGCATAAATCTTCTTCGAATCACTGCATTTTAATACAAGATATTCTCTTATAGCGTCTGTCCATTGAAATCTATTTCACCTGCGTCATGTCCACAAACTTCTAAGCTATTTTGACTTGTTTTGAGTTTAATTTTTAGCCTACTACGCCATGATGTCATCAAAACTCAAATTATTATATATAACTGTATGAAATACTATCATGGCACCCAAGACAATGCAGGAAGCAGGAGGTAAAATGATCAAATACATATTTGATTCACAAAAAAACAAACGGGAGCAAAACAAAAACACTATACTAAAGGAGTCCACAAGATGGCGGCAAACAAATTTCAGAGTCCAGTTCATGTCCAATAATCAGTACAAACAAACAGGCAGTAATACAGAACATGGTGGAAGTCAGACTCATGTACCACTAAGAGGGGAAAACGAAAACGCGAAAAGTAAATAATGTAATTCAAACTCAAACACTGAGTAACTTAAATGGCTGATAAAAAAATTAACGAGGAAGAAATCAATTTAATTGTCTAAGCAAGCACAGGTCCAGCGAATGAAAATACGGACGATGGAATGTCAACGTCATCCCAGGTAGTTCTGTGGACGAGCTAACGCTGGTTCCTTGTAAAGCCAGCATGTATGAAGGCTGTGTGAGAGTTGCCAGCTTTGAACGTGGTTAGGAGGACCTGCCAAACTGTCTGGAACCACAGACAGACAAGGAAGAAAACAGGATATTTTCTAACAGAAAAAATAACAGTTAAGGGCCCAGTAAGACTCGTTTGCCGGCATTTTTTTAAGTCCAAGGCTCTTTTTTTTTTAAACGACTTATACAGCAGAAAAAGTAATTTCACCCGTCCTTTTTTTCACCTCACAACTTCACTTTCAAAATCACAACAATGTTTCTTATTTCCTTTGTCGCTGTCAAATTTTCTTACTTTAAAAGTGTGTCCCAACGACCCGGCCTTGGTCCAGTACTGGTCCATGTTAAATTTGTTTCTGGGCTGGACAGAAAGAATAGAATGAAAGAATACAAATGTAACTATTTGTTTTGTTTCAATTATAAATGCTTCAAAGTTGTTTAATTTTGGAGGAAAACAAATAATTTTTAAATAAATTAGCATGTGACTCTTTACACGTCAAAACACTTGTTTCCTTAAGTTTACCCCAAAAATAAACCTGTAAACTAGTGAAAATAACATAAACATGACTCATCTCAATTCATATGCCACATCTTGAAGGGTAACCCTAGAAAAAATAAAAATAAACTGGTCCACTAAAGTCTTCTACAAAACCTACACTTTTTATCAAAAAGTTTTTTTGTGGATTAAAGTTTACAGACTGAAGACTGTGATGCATTTTATTGTTTGCAATATATGGCACAAAAAGACCTTCCTCGGTCCCTGAACCTCCTTCTCCTCTTGACTGTCGGCCATTGGTGGAGATCAGGAATTCTACTCTGTCTTCGTCTGAACGATCAATACTTTGCTCTCATTCTTGAGTGATTCTTGGAGAATGTTTCACTCCACAGCTTCATATAAGAACCCTTTTCTCACCAGGGAATGGGTACTTCAGTCTTTTCTAACTCAAACCCACAGAGGCCGCCATCAGCATCCGAACTCAGAACTGGCCCTGGCTTTATAGAACTAAATAGACCAGAGGAGTCAAACTCAAGCACTCGATGTCGATCTATAAATCTTCTCTATCCTACCAACACTAAACAAAGAAATTCCTTTCTGTCATATTCTGTTTTTCTTTTATTGGAAATCTCTGTATAATTGTTGATATCAACTTTAAATATTTTTCTACTAGTAATCCTGTTAAGTTTGTTTTAATAAATATTTGCATATCACGTAGCATTCAGTCAGCAGACACTGCTAACTACGTAGCAAGGCTGTCCAATTTCCTCGTCGGATATTTCTAGGCCTAGCCCTTGACACTCCATTCAAAGGGGTAGAGGTAGGGGAAGGGCTAAGGCGTAGGTTTGAGACGCAGCCTTATGGTGTATCCCAAATCTCGCACTTCTGCACCTACACTAAATATTTTGAGTACACATGTGCGTTCGCACGGAGAAGTGTGTGAAAATGTAGTGCGGTCTCAATTGGCGCACTCAAACGGCCAGAGAATTGAGTGTGGATCGATGGACAATTTCCACCCTCAACAGCTCCCTTCGAGCTCCCTTCCATAGATGACGGTACTTACTTATAGAGCGACATCACAAGTGTCTCGACAAAGCACTCATTTTACTTCAAAACATCAATAATAATACAATGAAACTTAATAACTTTTTTGCAATTGGCGAAAAGTTCTGTCAAGTGTCTGTGATTGGGTTTCAATGGCTGGTTGCAATCAGCGTTAAAAAGTAGTAGAAGAAGAAGCTGTCGAGTTATTTACGGTAAGTGCGTAGCGGCAGTGTTTGATTTGAGACAGTACTACCCTGTTGAAAATGTGTGTACCGTGCTAGTAAGTGCACAGTTTTACAGTGTACTGTAAAGCAGTGCAATTTGAGACAGCACAAGAGTTACCCAGTTCAGGTTACGATAGATTTTCATCGCGTTCCAAATTCCCCCTTAGATACACGAATCGTACTCACCTACTATTATTACTAGTTTTTCCATTTGTTTTTTGCACTTTCAACTAATAACTGAATGGGTTACAGTTGATTGCAGTACACTCAAGTGTCCACTGGAGTGGTTGATGCACTTTTACATCAAGACTCATGCATTTTTTGGTAGCTGTCCACGGTAGTAGCCCAAGAAACCGCAGCTCCAAAGACGTTTTTCAAGCAGGTACTCTTGGTATTACGTGACGCAAAATATTTACAGAATTAAATCAACAGACGCTAACATTGACTCAGCAAGTAATCCAGGGATTGGAAAGCTTGTCCTGCCGTCTGATAAAATACTGAACATTCCCATCAATCTGAACCTCTAACGCTCCGGTCGATAAATGTTCTACGGCAGCATCATGCCACGCAGCGAACCCCTCGTTTAAGTCTGTTGATGTGGCATATGTTGTTTTGATTAGAGTCAGACGGGGTGAACCACCAGCTGGCAGCGAACGCTGCTGCGCTAGTAAAGATGTTTGTTCTTAACGTAAATAAACAGTGATCAGTTACTGTAGCTGTTGCTCGGCAGCTGATGGGGAAAACATTTGTGTCGCTTAGAACCGACGCTACTACTGACAGAGCAATTAACTGCAATGAAAATAAATACAATTATTTAATCACTTTTTTTTATTTAAAACCCAAGTCACAAAAGACTTATTTAAGATGAACTGTTTCATATATTTTTTAGATAAATATATATATATGTTATTGAACTTAATTAAATCATAATCATACATATAATCATGACATAAAATAAATAGTTCTCATTTTTTAATTGATTTAAAAGAAGAAAAGAAAAAACCTTATTTTAAAAAAAGGTATTATGAATAAAGCAAAAATAAATAATTATTATTATTATATTAATTATTTATTTAAACAATTCAATTGTTTTTAAATCAGTATTTTAATTGCATTGATTGTGTAATTACTCCTATAATGAGCAAGCATACATTAATTATGTATTATTATATTTATGTAGTAACCAGAAAAGAAAGAAAGAAAGATGTGGTGATTAATTTAAGTCCATGTATTCAAGCGTTGTTTATTCACTAATTATATTGTTTATCACTAACACTGTGTATTATAAAATATTTATCCTCCTTTTCTCGGTTTTTAGTTTTTTGTTAGTTTCTTGTGAAATAAGATAAGATATTTAAGTTGTCACAGCTAAAAAATATTAAACCTACACACAATTACTTACTTAGACCCGGGGGCCTGAAAACAAATGTGTTTGAGGTATCCCTTGTGTTTTCTCTGTGTCAAGGTTACATAAATACATATGCAGTGGTGGAGGCCCACCTAAAACAACACAAGGGGATACCACAAACACATTTGTGTATTGTGTATAACTTAATGCATATAGAAAACAAATAAAAGAAATGATAACCAAAATAATAATGAAAACACAGCAGGTCACCAAAAAAATACATATACATACACATTATATTAATATAAACATTACACATATTCTAAATAAATAATGTAAATATAATGGTAGTAAAATAATATCTTGATAACAAAATAGCGAAATACAAATATTAATAAATGTAGAACTCAAAATATTGGCAATTTAGTATTTATTGTTTTTAAATGTTTTGAATTACCTTAATTTAATTTAAATAACAATTTTAATTTTTCATTTCAATATGAATTACTCGATCATTTATGCTGTGATACAAATGTACGTGTTGTTCAATCGTCTGGTATTTTAAAATATATTTACAACGCATTTTAAATTTCATATTAAAACATGTTTGTTTCTTCTTTATTTAGCTGATGATTATACTAATATTGTAATATTAAATATGTAATAATGTTGGATTAATGAATATATATTTTATGAATATATGTTTTCTATTTTTATCTGACGATTATACTAATATTGTAGTATTCCATATTTAATAATGTTGGATTAATGAATATATGTTTTATGAATATATGTTTTCTGTGTTTAGCTGACGTTTATACTAACATTTTCATGTTGTAAAAATGAATATAGTTTTTATATAAAATGGTCTTAGAGCAGCTGTTCGTGTGATTTATCTCAGGGTACAGTTTCGAGCTCACATGTTGCAGAAGAGGAGGCAGGAGAGGGAGGCGAGGGAGGCTGAGCAGCAGCGAGAGGAGGAGGAGAAGCAGAATCGTCTAGAAGCTCTGAGAAACCAGGTGGGTCATTATCTGCTCTTAACCCTCCAACCCTCCATCATCTGCTGTTCTACAGAACACCACCCGGAAGAGGAGGCCCCGGCAGAAGTGGGTCGTGACTGCCACCTTTCGGTGGTGACGACACACTACTGCTTTTTTTTTTTAATTGTATTTATTTATTTCATATTTTTGCACAGATGTATTAGACACCATCGTTCAACAGTTAGCAAGAATATATCTCGTTACACTTAAATATTTTATTAAATATTTTATTTATGATTTGCTTGCTAGCTTAGCTGCTAACTGTAGCCATTTTAAGGTGATATTTTCTTTTTATATTTTCATAATTTAAATCTAAATTCTGTCAATCTTAAATTGAATAACTTGAGAAAAAAACGTTTATATGATTGTAAAACATTGACTATATTGCATTTTTTGTTTGTTTGTTTTTTTTATTTTTTTATTTTGTGTCTGATGCAAAAATTGTCAATTCACACCTTTATGTTGCACTTAAGTTAAGAGACCCTTTTTAAGTTTTACTTTTAGATCAGTTAACGTAATTTCACTAATGTCCATTTTTAAATATTGTCAATTAGCAGCTTCTCCTTTTCCCCCTCTTTAATTCACTTGTTTTATTTTATTTTATGTAAATAGTATTTTGTTTCCTTCTTTATATTCTATAGTTTAATAGCAGGGCTTTAGAAACTACATTTCTTAAGAGGCCTCGATACATACAAGACAAAAAGACTTAATATGATTTTAAAATGTAAAGAAATAAAGGACATAACATATGGGGGGGGGATTATATATATGTGAATATGTAAATATAAACATTATATCAAATAATTTCTTTCAATATATTTTGGTCAGCATAGCGCATTTATGACATCTTAGAACCACACTCTGAAGCTTATAATGTAGTTTATTATATATTTTTACATTTATCATTATAACCCATCATGAACTCTTCTATAAAAAGCCTTATTCATGTATTAATAATCTTGCAAATAAGATGTATTTCTAGGGACAAGAAATACTTGTGAAAAAGACAAAAGATATGAAGAAAAGTCCTTAAACGACAACAAAAACCCCAACTTTATTTAGATGTATTTTGAGATGAATTATTAATGAATTGTTTAATTTAATGAAGTTTGGTAGCTTTCGAATTAATTTCTGAATTATATTTTGAATAGTTTAAATAGTGTTAACTGTATTAATAGTTTAATAGATATTAGCACTTTTTCCAGGTCTATAATATTTATAGTGTATTTTCACTATTCACTATTTTCACCGCACCAAAAATAGTTCTGCATTATGCTTTATAAGTGTGTTCAATTCTATTTTGTCTTCCCTTAATGTTGAAATGCATTCGACGCGTCCCCAGGTCGCCGTGGTGGCGGAAGCAGACCCAGAGAGGATGATGGGAGATACAGAAGCTCGGAGGATCCGACAGCGAAACGAGCAGGAGTTTGAACTTCATAAACCTCTGTTTGGTCTCAACACCTACACGGACCGGCAGGTGAGTTGGACTTCATCCGGGGCGGGGGAGGGGAGATTTACTTGTCAGCCTGAACCTTTTGACGGACAGGTCTGTCAGTCATAGGTGAGTAAAAAACAAGATAAGGTCAAGGTGGTTTTTTTTTGTTTTTATGTGGTCATCTTAGCTTGTCAATATTATGTAAGTGAGTCGTTGTGTCAAATAATGTTTGTTTAGCGCTTCTGGACGCTGGACATCCTTGGTCTCAAGGCCACTCCGTCAATCAGTGAACTGCTTATATATATATGTGTGTGTGTGTGTGTGTGTGTGTGTGTGTGTGTGTGTGTGTGTGTGTGTGTGTGTGTGTGTGTGTGTGTGTGTCTGTGTGTCTGTGTGTGTGTGTGTGTGTGTGTGTGTGTGTGTGTGTGTGTGTGTGTGTGTGTGTGTGTGTGTGTGTGTGTGTGGAGGGGGGGGGCAACAGATTGCAACAACAGGTTGATAGTTTCTCAACTATGCCTGTGTTTTTTTTGTAACAAAATAACAAGGACAGGTCAGGACGGAAGTTTTCTCCATTTTCACAACACGTTATCTAATCTGTCTTCCAGATTATATCCGATCCTCGGATTAAGGTGGAGCAGGCGCTCCGTGCGGCCGGGCTGCACCAGAGCGACTACGCCAAACAGATTCTGTCTGACATAAGACCGGCCAAACCGCCACGACGCGACACCAACTCCATCATCAGGTTTTGACCAAATCGTTAATCGAGGGTCAATCCTTGGACCTTTTTAGTTTCTATTTAAAATATTACATCTCAAACTATTGGCAATTCTGCTGCTTTTATTGACTTTTAAGGTATAAAGTATATTTTCTTTAATTATAAATATAATTGTTAATATAATAATGCAACACAAGGTCACATTGAAGTAGTAGAAAATTATTGTAAAAGTCAGACAGAAAAAAAGATAAAAATAACAATAAAAACTTTAAGACATTCTGTTCTGGGCTGACATGCTTATATTACTTCTACTAACTGCATTGAACATTTAACTTTAAGATTGTACTAGACTCGAAAAATACAAAATGACTGTTTTTCCATTGACATGTGTCACAGTAGAGACTGGAATCCAGTAGAGTCTGTAACTCTACTAGTAGAGATTGGAATTTCTCTTGTGAATTGGGATCTGAATATTGGGATTCCAATCTCATCAAAATGTTTTGGAAAATAGACTCATAGAATAAAATTCAGCATAGGTAAGCCTACATTCACCGTTACTATTTTAGGTGAATTACTTTATGTATCTGAAATATTGTCTGTTTTATTACTTGTTTAAAAGTTTGACCTTACCTATAGACTGAGATTACTAGCGAGTAGTATGCAACAAATTGTGTTAGAAAAATGATAATTCTAAATTGTATTGTTTGAGATTTTGAAGTTTACCTATAGAAGTTCAGAAGTCTGTATGTGTAGATTCTGAATAAAAAAAATGGTTTGTAAGAATATTGTTGTTCTTTTTACTTTAACACCATATCATGAAAATAAATGTGAGTCATGGGTCAATCCGCAATGGTCCAAATGATTAAGGTCTATGACCTGCACCAGACGGCTGTCCCCATGGTTACAATGTGTATTGACAGAAGGGTTATCAGATATCGAAAAGTAAATTCAAATAAAGTAGTTCACCTTGAATAGTAATGGTGAATGTAGGCTTACCTATGCTGAAATTTTAGGTCTATTTTTCAAAACATTTTGATGTAATCCGAATTTCTCCTATTAGAATTGGAGATTGTCCTGGTAGAATTCCAATCTCTACTAGTAGAATCTGGAATTGTCCTAGTAAAGATTGGAATCCCAATATTCAGATCCCGATTCCAATCTGCATTACTTTTTCAATTTAATTACCCTTCAAAATGACAATTGAATTTACTTTTATTTTACTTAGTTTAAAAAATATATTTAAGAAAATCCCTGTTCCTGTAAACGATGCTCACAACATTTTAAATTTTGTATATTTTACATAAACTCTTAAGGCTGTACCATAACATTTAAAACAACAAAACATCATTAAAAAACACAAATACATAAAAAAAGCAGCAGCAATGAAAAGTTGATTAATATTAATTAATCATTACTTTTTGTTTTATCAAACATTTGTTCACAATGACATATATTGTGATTTAATGTACTTTTCAACCTTTTCTCAATTTATGAAAACATGTAAGGATTTTTTCTTTTTTTTTTTAGCAAATACTATGTTGTGTTTTTAAAAGTAAATATATAGTCATCAATTTTTTTTGTGAAGTTATTTCAATCTCATTGGTTTTATTTAATGTTTTTCCACCAACAATGATAATTAATCAACTTTCCTGAACCACTAAAAGTCAATTAATAATTGATTAATTAATAAGAACAATTTCTTAGTAGGTTTATTTACCTTTTTACTACCATCAAACCTCCGAATTTTTGGATCATTCAGTCCGTTAAATTGGAAATTTTGTTAAAATTCATGAATATAGATTAAAATTGTTTGAGAAAAAAACCCAGAGTCACACAGTCTTTACCATTTTAATACTTTATTTCAAGTTTCAACATTGCACCTTTTGAAAAATACAGTATCGTAAGAAGTAGCTCAAAAAATTGCATTCAAGGATTTTGTAAATGAGGTGTGTGTGTGACTAAAGCCTATTACTATTTATTGGTCAAATGTGTGTAGTATATTCATGTACTTGTTTAGGAAATAATCATCGAGTGCTTCACAAGAACATCATACATTTAAGCATCAATCTCAAGAGCAAATCCACATGATCTGCTTCATTATAAACAAGTAACAAACTATTAAATATATTAGATAAAATAAATGAATCAACTTTTTTTTTTTAAATATGCATATCAACAGAGTATTTACAAGTTATACACACAAGTGTCTACAGCAGTTCCAAGCGCTTCTTGATGAAGTGGGACACCAAGGCTTGCGGTCTCTGCTGGTACTCCAACAGAACCTCGTGAGAGGACGTGATCTGGTCGCCCTCGAAGCGGTTCAGCAACGCCACGCAGATCACGGCGGCTGCAGGGGAGGGGGATTTGGGGGGTCAGGGGTTAGAAACTCTCTAGACATTTTGAAGAAGATGGTCACCCCAGAAGTACCTTTGAGGCCACACACTCGAGACATGGCGGCGAAAACCGAAGACTCCATCTCGATGTTCCTCACTCCAGCCTCGTGAGCTTTCCTCAGGTACTCCAGTTTCTCCTCCGCAGAGAAGGAACAGAGGGCACCGTCCAGTCGCCCCTGGCCTGGAGACAACCCAGACCTTTACTCGTCTGAATAACAGGATCTTAACCCTTGTGCGGTCTTTGGGTCAGGGTTCATGTTAGTGTTGGGGTTAGGGTTAGGGTTCACTTTCGGGTTGGGGATAGGGTTCAGGTTAGGGTTTCAATTAGGGTTAGGTTCAGGTTAGAGTTGGGGTAAGGGTGAGAGTTAGGGTTAGGGTTGGGGTAAGGGATAGGGATAGGGATAGGGTTAGGGTTTAAGTTAGGGTTAGGGTTGGGATAAATGTTAGAGTTAGGGTTGTGGTAGGGGTAGGGGTAGGGGTAGGGTTAAGGTTATGTTAAGCGTTGGACCACGAAAACCCAACCCCACGGTTGTTCTTCCTTGACCCGGAGGGGCACAAAGGTTAAGGAGACGTGCTAACATACCTTCGTAGAAGTCGTGTGTGCACATGGTGTTCCCGATGACCGTGGGGAGGTTCGGGAGCTCGGCGGAGCACTGCAGGAGCTCCTTGGCCACCTCCTCGTCCAGCTCAGTGCTCCGGGTGATGACTTTTCCCAGAACCACCTGCTCAAACTTGGGCTTGAAGGAGTAGTCCACGGCTTTATCCGTGATCACCACGGTTCCTGGAGCCAGGCCTGAGGACCAGAAACCCAGTTTTAAGAAGAACAACATGGAGAAACTGGAGATGTTGAGAAAAGCACTGACCGACTCCACCGGACGTTCCCAGACGGATCAGAACCACGTCCCGACACTGGGCGTGGTGCAGCAGTTTGATGAGCTCGTGCAGCATGATGGAGATGGAGGGGACGCCCATGCCATGCTGGAGGAGCAACAGAATATTCTTATTCTCGTTCAAGTGAGTCCAAAACACTTTTAATCATCTGTCTATTATTTAATAATTACCCTTGTTACATGTATTTGATTATGAAGTGCATTTTTATTGAAGGATTTTACTTTAAATGTACTTGTTTTATTTTGCTTATAACTTTTATTTACTCCCTCTATTTGAAAAAAAGAAACTTGATTTATTAACTCTACATATTATTTTATAATTATTTTCACAACTGAAATGGTTTTAATTATATAATGTTTAAAACTGTAAATGACAGATTTTTTACCATGAAAGGTAAATTTATTAATTTTTTAAATAAAGAAAAAAGCTTCGTTAAATGAAATGCAAAAAGCACATTTGATTATTTTTCTCTTTTTACATGCTAACTATTTATTCAGATTTTCAAGATTCCTGTTAACTATTTGTCAAATCAAACATTTATTTATAAATGTATATATATAATATACATTTTTATAATAATGCTATAATACAGATTCATTTTGTTTTTATTGTTATTATTATTTCTTAGCCTCAATTTTAAATATTTTTAATGATAAAATGTATTTTTGGAGATTTGACATTTGCTAAATCTTCCACCATTTAAATATAGGATGACCTTAAAATAAATAATCTTTGTGTATATTATTGTCTATCGGGGGGGAGAGGGGGGTTATCTCAGATTCCCCCACGGTGGGACAAACAAAGGTTTATCTTATCTTAACTTACATAACATGTTACATTTGCGTTACATCACAATAATCAGTCAGTTTTATCTTAATAAATATCAAAATATACAATATTGACAATATAATATAATATGTATATAATTTAATCAGTTTTTCTCAATTGGGATCTACTTTTCCGTCACGACTACCACATGAGTTCTAAAGTAAACTTTGGTAAACTGTAGTACTGAGAGTCACGTACACTTATTGAAAGCACGGGTCCCACTTTATACATGCAGTAGCGGTCGGTTCCCTCGCAGATGTCTTTGACGTCCTCGGGGTTCCCCTCCTGCTTCAGCTCCTGGTGCATGAACTGAGCGAACGCCTTCATCCGGTTGTTGCTGCCGCCGACGCACACAAACTGAAGTTTTTTAAAAAAGTAAAAAAAGAGATTTTTAATATCCTGCGTCGAAGCTCCTTCTAAACCGCGAGCCTCGAACCTTGATGTCTCCGAACATCTCGGGGAGGTTGTGCGACTTGGTGCCCAGGCTGAAGTGGTAGAGAATATCCTCCTCCATGGTGTCCAGGTACGGGTTCTTCACCTGGACCTGTTGACTAAACACGACCAGTTATTACTTAAAACAAAGGCGATGATAAGAAGAAGTACTTACTCGATGTAGTTGGTCTCATCGCGTCCGAAACAGTTCAACAGAATTGGCGCCATGACTGCGATGTTTCCTTCAATGTTTTTCTTTACCGATGAACTCTGAATACTGACAGAAGTTCTCGCCGCCGACATGATATAGTCGCGACCTCTCAACTCCTCGCCCATTGGTCCTGGAGAGAGGTGTAGCAACGGTCTGCCGTCAGACGGGAATGAGGGGGAAAATAAACAAGCGGATCGTTAACGTTGGAGAATGATTGGCCAAAAGTGTCAAAAGTGTGGCGAAAAAAAACAAAAACAAAGTGACAAACGTCACAACAGTTTTGACCTGATTTTTGACCTGGAACAGTCTTTAAATAGAAAGTGTCACATGGTTGACGGAGACACGAACGTTCGCCAGTTGTTGAGAGAATATCGTGGAGCGCGAAGATTCTCTATTTTGAATCAAAAACGTACATTTTACTTAGTAAATTGTCCTGAGAGAAAATGTGGCCATTTATGTTTGTCTTGACCATCCCAGTTGCCAAAGGACATTGGTTTGTTTGAGTTATTGCAGAATGACCTTTGTTTATGTATCAACAATTTGAACATGTCCTGGATCAAAGTGCCCGTGTGAGTGTCCTCATGGGAGTCAATCTGAGTCAGTGTTTTTCAACAAAGTGCATGAACCAGTCCATCTTTGTACCTTATTTGAGGTATTTTCCACACTAAGATACTGAAAACACTTTTTTAATGGAGATTAAATCTTGTTTACTATAACCACACCCACTCTGCTATGATTCGTCAAACATCGAGGTTTTTCACCGCGCGTCATCAACCTGAACGTCTTCACCTCCAAGGGACTCGTTGTATAAACTAAGTGGGTGTAATTACAGGAGGATGAGTGAAGCCGTTATTATGTCATAGTTTAAAAATTGATCCATATTAACGATTATACTTTATACAAATGCGTCTTTGTAAATGCCTTATATGTATTTGCTTTAAATGGATCCATATTAACGATTATACTTTTTACAAATGTGCCTTTGTAAATGCCTTATATGTATTTGCTTTACATTGATCCATATCAACGATTGTAATTTTAAAATGCGTCTTTGTAAATGTCTTATATGTATTTGATTTAAATGGATAGATATTAACGATTATACTTTTTACAAATGCGTCTTTGTAAATGCCTCATATGTATTTGCTTTAAATGGATCCATATTAATGATTATGCTTTTTACAAACGTGCCTTTGTAAATGCCTTATATGTATTTGCTTGAAATGGATCCATATTAAAGATTATACTTTTTACAAATGCGTCTTTGTAAATGCCTTATATGCATTTGCTTGAAATGGATCCATATTAAAGATTATACTTTTTACAAATGCGTCTTTGTAAATGCCTTATATGTATTTGCTTTACATGGATCCATATTAACGATTATACTTTTTACAAATGTGTCTTTCTAAATATATGTATTTGCTTTACATGGATCCATATTAAACATTATACTTTTTTTACAAATGCGGTACATGTATTTGCTTTAAATGTAAAAATAAACAAATACTATTTTTGCAAATCCTTCGATGGAAATTATTTTCTTTTTTCAATTATTTTCTTTTAATTGTATCCATATAAAAGTCTGTTTCGCATAATTTCTGTATAAATGTGCTTTTGTGTATTCTTCAGTGTCTACATGATTTTGATCCGACTTTGGAAAAATGTATATATAAATTTTAATCTATGAAAATGTGTCTTTATTTATTCAAATCTTTTGATACACATCTTTGGATGTAATAATGTGAATAAATCCATCAACGTTTGTGTGAATATGACGGTACAATTGTGCTTGTAAGGTATGTTTTGCTTAAATAATCTAATTTACAAAAGTAAATTTGTAAATGTGTCTGCATGTTTCTGTGTAGATATGTATGAATGTAAATGCCTCTGTGACTAAACATTGTTTGTATATTGTTTCCACAAATAAACATTGTATCATTTGAAATAATCCACCAACATTGTTCTGATGTTTGTTTTAATTTGCAAAAGGCAAAAAAAATACATTTTTCACACACAAAACAAACTTTAACAAATGCGTCAAAGAAAAAATCTCCGAGATAATGATTCAGTTCAGACAGATGTCGGATGTTGAGCAGGAAGTGTTGACCTCGTCTCTCGCCGTCAGTCGGCTGGAATAAAGACACGACAAACGTGTCAAACCATCGTCAGGATCAACGACCTTCACATCGTGACGTCCTTCCTTCGCCTCCAGCCGTGAATCACTGACAAATAACTCACATTCCATAAAGTGGTTGTTGTCTCCGGCTTTCTTCTCCTCCACGTAGCCGAAGCTGAGGAGTTTGGACATGTCGACGGGAGCCGGTTTCTTGTCGTAAACCCTTCCCAGTCACAGGGAGAGAAACCAGAGTTAGGAGTGATAACTATCGCGCTTATGGCTACATTACATGCATTATTTTTTTCTGTGTTATCTTGATCTTTTTAGTATACATTTTGAGTATTTTTCTTTTATTGTTTAAGCGCTTTGTGACCCTGGTCTATATAAATATAAATTAATTACTTTCATGCTTTTTTGTCAATATGCTGATACTGCACAACAATAAACATGAATGCAGTTTATCAGGTTATGAGTTTGTATAAGTGGAAAATATGATGATGATGGAAGTATTTAAGTGAAATCAGAATATAAAATAATTGTTTCAACTTTAATTTGTTATTGAAATGCTTTTGTTTTTTGTTTTTTTTAAACACAAAATACTCAATCATTTATTTCTTTAGTTTATATATTAAAAATTCGATTTTTTTTGTTAACTAATTAATATATATAATAATTTAAAAATTATAAAATGATAATATTAAAAAATAAAATCGTATTGAAATAATTCTAATTTACTGAATTTATGATTTGTCTTATTTGTAGGCTTTTAAAATCCATATAACAAATATTGGCATAATAGTAACTTATTTTAATATTGAATTTAAATGGAAACAATTCAAAAGTATTTATATATATTTTTTTTTAATTATTTCATATATTCTTTTTTAATTTAACTATTTAAAAAGCCCAAATTCAACCTTTCAATCTACACATTATTTGATTAAATTATATATTTTAAAAAAGCAATAAAATGCTTATTTAAAAAAACAACATTTCAATTAAGAAATAAAAAGTTTCATACAGAGACACGCTGTCTAAAGACTAGACTTCAAAGTGACATTTCATACTATTTAATCATTTGTTTTTGTGCGAGTCTCCTTCTCTCTTTAAAGGTCACATGAGGTAACATGCTGTGATTTCAACAAACCATGTCTGTCATGTTAAAAGAGACGCCAGCAGAACACAACGTCAATCAGCTGTTCAAACTTGAACTGCTCGTCCGGCGGTCACTGCTCTGAACACTTTTGCCGAGTCATCAAAACAAAGAAACATTTCCACTCCGCCTCCGCTTTGTAACATTACACAACATTTATCAGACAAATACATCTAATGGTAGCTTTAAAGAAGATGGTAAAATACAGGTTGATATTTTTATATCAATTGTTGATTTGCTTACAAACGAAAAAAAATGAATAAAGAAAGAAATTAGTGTTTTTTCCTCAGTTTTTAAGATGTTTTACGTCGAAAATATGACTGGTATGTACACGTGACGTCACAACAGCACTAAAAAGCCAGATGCCAAGTAAGCGGATATAAAACTATGCAACACCCCCATCTAGTGGCCGAGTTGACTTACTTCCTTTTGTAGTTGCCGGTCGCACTAGTCGGTTGTGAAGCAAACGCCTCCTCACCCTGGTGATGTGGGACCGGAGGGATCTGCAAAAATAATAATAATAATAATAATTATATTAGATATAATAATTTGTCATTTAAGATTGAAAGAAATACAGTCGATTACAAGCGATATTAGATATTGTTTTTTGATGGTAACACGTGAGATGTTTCACGTGGACAGATGTTCAAGGGTTTGTGATGAGAACCTTCTCCTCGTAGTTGTTGTCGTCTCTCTCCCACGCCGACATGTTGTCGCTGCCGAAGGGAGGAGCTCGACGTACAGGTGTTCCTGGGTTCCTCCTGCCGTCGCCGCTCATCAGACTGAAGAAAAAATGAACCAAAATAAAGTGAATTGATGCAGGAAAGTCAAACACAGCAACATTGAAGAGAGTAAAATAAATAAAAAGAACAATTAAACCAAGGGATGCTTAATACACATATTATACACTTGAATTTGTAGCAGATGTCATTATTTTAATAGTAATTGATTCAATAATAACCTTGTTTTCTGTTTGTCGTCGCCAGCGTTGTGGAAAAAACCTGCAGGTTTGCTTTGCACTTCTTTCCCGGCGCCTTCTTGTCCATGCCACAGAAGATCTGTTTTTTTAAACAAGGGGGACATACAGGACCATTAAAAGAAACAAATAAATAAACCAGAAATAAATAAATCAATAAACTAAGAAGAGTAGTCAGGGGTCAGAGGCCACATTTTTATATACAATAACTGTTTGTTTTTTTAATTAAAAAAAAGGAGCAAAAAGCCTACATTAATGAAGAAATTAATGAAGAAAATTACAAAAATAAATCCACTAAAATCAAGCTAAATATCGTGGCATCTTCATTATATTGTATTTAATATAACTTGTATTTATTTATGTTAATCTGATGTAAGAACACAAGAACAAAATATTGATTTAATCTTTTTTAAATGAGACAAATCATTTAACAAAAAACAAAGTTGAGTTAATGATCATTTAGAAAAAAAAAAAAAAAAAAAAGATAAAATAAAATGGTACGTTTATACAAGTTTGACCTCATGAGAGCCACATAAAAAAGTACTCTTTATTATTTTATTTTATATTTACCTTTGTGTCCGCCTTGTACTAATCAATAAACCTGTTCTAGAAAACTCAGGGTCTAAGACAAGTGGTGGGTTTTCTCATGGGCCACATTTTTATTTACAATAACTGTTGTAATTTGTTAAAAAAAAAAGGAGCGAAGATAAAAATGTAATGAAAAAATTAAGGAAGAAATTTAAAATCATGCTTAATATTGCAACATCCTCATTATATTGCATTTAATATAACTTGTATTTATTTATGTTAATCTGAAGTGAAAACCCTTGAAAAAATATTAATTTTGACTCAAAACAACACAAATTCCATAAACAAAAAACAAAGTTGAGTTAATAATAATAATATATACAATACAATGGTTGGTTCATACAAGTTTGACCTCATGAGAGCCACATAAAAAAAAAGTATTCTTTATTATTTTATGTTATATTTACCTTTGTGTCCTCCTTGTACTTTTATTTAGAGGGGTCAGGGGCCACATTTTTATATACAATAACTGTTAATGTTAATGAAGAAATTAAGGAACATTTTTAAATCAAACTATATATGGCAACATCCTCATTATATTGTATTTAATATAACTTGTATTTATTTATGTTGACCTGACGTAAAAACACTTTTTAAAATTTAATCTTTTTGTTTTGACTTCCCCTCGCGGGACTAATAAGGGATTCTAAAAAATAAATAAAAAAAAGACAAAAATTCCATTAACAAAAAACAAAGTTTAGTTAATAATAATAATATATAAAATAAAATATATAAAATAAAATGGTTGGTTCATACAAGTTTGACCTCATGAGAGCCACATAAAAAAAGTATTATTTATTATTTTATGTTATATTTACCTTTGTGTCCTCCTTGTACTTTTACTTAGAGGGGTCAGGGGCCACATTTTTATATACAATAACTGTTGTTATTTGTTTAAAAAAAAGGAGCGAAAATCACAATTAATGAAGAAATTAAGGAACATTTTTAAATCAAACTATATATGGCAACATCCTCATTATATTGTATTTAATATAACTTATATTTATTTATGTTGACCTGTCGTAAAAACACTCTTTAAAATTTAATCTTTTTGTTTTGACTCACAAAATGACAAAAATTCCATTAACAAAAAACAAAGTTTAGTTAATAATAATAATATATAAAATAAAATATATAAAAATAAAAATAAAATAAAAATGGTTGGTTCATACAAGTTTGACCTCATGAGAGCCACATAAAAAAAGTATTCTTTATTATTTTATGTTATATTTACCTTTGTGTCCTCCTTGTACTTTTACTTAGAGGGGTCAGGGGCCACATTTTTATATACAATAACTGTTGTTATTTGTTAAAAAAAAAGGAGCGAAAATCACAATTAATGAAGAAATTAAGGAACATTTTTAAATCAAACTATATATGGCAACATCCTCATTATATTGTATTTAATATAACTTATATTTATTTATGTTGACCTGTCGTAAAAACACCTTTTAAAATTTAATATTTTTGTTTTGACTCACAAAATGACAAAAATTCCATTAACAAAAAACAAAGTTTAGTTAATAATAATAATATATAAAATAAAATATATAAAAATAAATATATAAAATAAAATGGTTGGTTCATACAAGTTTGACCTCATGAGAGCCACATAAAAAAAGTATTCTTTATTATTTTATGTTATATTTACCTTTGTGTCCTCCTTGTACTTTTACTTAGAGGGGTCAGGGGCCACATTTTTATATACAATAACTGTTGTTATTTGTTAAAAAAAAAAGGAGCGAAAATCACAATTAATGAAGTAATTAAGGAACATTTTTAAATCAAACTATATATGCCAACATCCTCATTATATTGTATTTAATATAACTTATATTTATTTATATTGACCTGTCGTAAAAACACTTTTTAAAATTTAATCTTTTTGTTTTGACTCACAAAATGACAAAAAATCCATTAACAAAAAACAAAGTTTAGTTAATAATAATAATATATAAAATAAAATATATAAAAATAAAAATAAAATAAAAATGGTTGGTTCATACAAGTTTGACCTCATGAGAGCCACATAAAAAAAGAAGTATTCTTTATTAATTTTATTTAATATGTTTACCTTTGTGTCCTCCTTGTTTCGCCAGCTTAATGTACGCCGAGTCTCCGTCCTGGACCCCGAACCTCCTCCCGACCTTCTTCTGGTCGTCCAGGTTGGCATTCTGGGACATCCCTGGCATCAGACCGAGTCTTCCGTGAGTCCTGTCACCTGGAAACGACACCAACACAAAAAAAAAACACAACGAAAAGTGTCAACAGGTGAGCATAGAAACAACGAGATAGTCGAGGATCTCCTGCAAAAAAAACCAACGGGTGACCTTGATATTCACCATTCTTTGTTGGAGGAAGATCTTCATTCATGAAGTCTGAAGGTTCTCTGGTGAAACAAAGCGAAAATAAACCAACTAAAGCTAAAGCTAGCTCGCGCTGTCGCACCTTTAGCTCGGGGGGAAAAAAAGTTGTAAAACTACACGTCAAAGTCCAGCATGACGAGGAAGATCACGTTTTTAAAACAAAGCGTCTCAGGAGCAGAAACTTACCCGGAGTACATGTTGTCGGGAGCGAAGCGAGAAGCCGTTGCGGGTCGTTGAGAGGTTTGTGTTTGGGCGCTCGGGGTGCAGGTTACCATGGAGACCGTCCTCAGGTGTTGGGTTTTGCGAGTCCGAGTTAAAGTTGTGTAGAGTAGAAATGAAGCTGCAGCCACTTCTCATTCCCTTTATTACTTTTTTCCAAAACCATCTACGGGAGCCTTTGAACGTCTAAAAAGACAAAAAAAATTATAGGAAAATTAATAGTGTGACTTTTGTCTTTATTCACGTGATCATAAAAGGTTATTATTGTAAGCATCATATCATATTATGTTTCTGTCTGGTTTGATGTCAATGATCTTCTAAAAATTATACATAAATGTTTTGTTTTTCCTCTGAAGATTTTTCCTCCTCGGGCAGATTTTTAACTGCGTCACAATTGTGTGTCGCTCCAGAAACACACACACACACCTTGGGTGGGTCCGTAGTTGTGTTGTAGGCGGTTTGTATAGTTGTGAGTCATGTTTTGTTGCTATGTTAAAAAACGTTTTTTTATAGAGCAATTACCCAATTTGTTCATTAAATTAAGTATCATTGCTGCTTCTTTTGTTGACTTGTTGAAAGAAAAGAAAAATATTTATATTAATCTTCTATTCATTATAACTGTCTGGTTTAATTAAAAAATATATTTTATTTGAAATAACTCTTGACAAAGCTAGAAAGTTAGTTAAACTCTGCAGCGAGAATTCTGGTTTAGCAAAGCCTTAGTATTTGTTATTCTGAGCCGCTCTAGTAGAAGAACTCACATTTCCTCGATTCCTTAAAACTCTTCACTGGCTGTCAGTTTCTTTCAGGATCAATGTGTCTTGATCTTTTAAAGTATATATTTTAAATGTGTATTGTTTTTGATTGTTAAAGCGCTTTGAGACCCTGGTCTAGAAAGGAGATTTTACAAATAACTATTTCTTACTAACAAGTAAAGTTTATTCAAAAATAAACCTGTAAACTAGTGAAAATGAGCAGAACACAAACTCTACATGGGACCATCTTGTTATAATTAAAAACTGGCCAAGTATCTGCTGATTCAGGGTTTTGCAGATGTGTATCTTTTTTTATGCATCTTTCACCGTCTTATTTTTACTTATCTGAGGTAAGTCCGTGAATATAACACCAACAATAAACTCGACTGTGCTGCAAAAAAAAAGTTGATGATCTTAATAACGCTTAAACATTTGTCTCTTAAAGCTATAGACACACACATAAAGCACACCATCGTCTGCATACAATGAAATATAAACAGATGCAAACACACAAACATCTTGTTGTAACCAGTGTAAAGATTGTCGTTTTTTTTTGCAGCTCATCCTATTGTATATTCTATCTGAAGATAATCCTGACATTCACTGAGTGTCTGATAGATGACTTGGCTGCTTTCCTAGGGAGACACCAGACTAGAGGTACATGTTTTTGACAGAAAAGCTAGCCTTAGCCTAGCTAAAAGGCTATATTTCTACTAGGTTGGGATCAGGAAGTAATCTGGGAGATTTTCTCTTTTCAGCAGCTCTTGTTTTTGTGCTATTCTGAGCTCATATGTAAGTAAGTAAGTCATTTATATTTGTAGAACGTACAACTATATACGGGTCATACCAACGATCAGGTGAGCCAAAGATTTCACTTTAAACATTCTAAGGATAGAGGCACGTGGAAATTAAATGAATACATTATAATAACAGTAATAATAATAAGTAATTTAATTCTATTTATGAATTATAAAATGTACAAGTCTCTGGTTTTATTTTATTTTATTTATTGTGTTTTATTTTGTTTACATTTATTGTATTAATTCTATTCTATTCAAACACCACGAATATTATCAATAAAGTTTTCTGATCAAGATCCTGGCAGCAGTAAAAGAAAGCATGAGTAGATTCAATGTAACTAGTGAAGATGATCAAGATGGTTGAGGATGAAAGAGTGAAAGGAAATGACAAACAATTCTGCTTTGAGTCAAAAGTAGAATTCTATGTCCAAAAGAAATTATAAAAAAAAAAAGATTTTCATGCAAGTATATCAGTGCCATCAGAAGAATTGAATGGTTTAATTCAACATTTAAAATCTGGAAACTTTGTTGTCGTTGTTTTTAAGTATTTCATTATCTTTTTTTGAATGATTGAATACAATTATTTCATAATTCAAAGGTTAAATTTGTAGTTACTGGATAATGGATTTCAATAAGTTCCACATTGAAATGTTGAATATGCTTTTAATGAATACTTAAATTGAAGAAAAAAAACAACAGATTCAAGTGTTGAATTTGTTTTTTTTTTTATTTTATTTTCAAAAATCGAATATTTTCTTAATTCATTCTTTTTTTCTTCATAGTTTAATATTCTTGGTATTGGCATTCTTTTTTTTATTATTATTATAATTCTTAAAATGTTAAATTCAATATAAAATGTATGTAAAACAGTTTTACAATTTCTTTTTTAATTTGAGCGACTCGCTTGTCACGTGATCGTCTGCTCGCCACACGATTAGTTGAAAGTTAACAGGTAAAAAAAACAGGTAACTCGGTATTTTTTTGATGATGTTCGGTGCTAGTATTGTATTAACATTTTTACATTGAATTTAAAAGGCTAGGAATTATTTTAAAAATGTATATTTAAAAAAAAAACGGACTTATTGTAATTTAAATACATCTATATAAAATCATTTATTTTTAAATCACCATTTAATAAAAAAGGTTAAACTAAACTAATCGATAGTCTAATAGTAATGTGATACACTAATATTTGTCTCGTTTATTCGCGTCGCTAAAAAAAACCAAAAAAAAAAACGATTTAAGTCCAATCTTATTTTGAAAAACCCTTCCACCAGCTCCACACACCAATTCGACGAGGCATAAACTTCCGGCGTCGGTACACTCGGGGCCGCGTCTGCGCATGCGTGGCTCGTCAGTCTGAGAGTTGAGAAGTCCAGACGGAGCTGGAAGTGAAGCGAGAAAAGCCTCCTATCATGACTCCTCTCCGCTCCTCCGCCTGAAAGCAGAGCACGAAGAAGAACGAGAAGAAGAAGGAGAAGAAGCGAGTTTTTTCTTTTTGTTTTCTTCTCTCGACAAACGCAGCGTCTCGACATGTTGGCGACACGTAGGCGTCTCTCCTCAGACTGTGGACAACAAATCGGGTTTTGTCGGTGAAACCTCGGGAGATGGCAGACCTGAGTCCAGAAGAAGCTCTCTAAAAAAAAAAAGGTAAGTTTTCACCTGAAATAGTGTTTTTTCTGAGTGTTTTATCGTAACTTATCTAATGTATTTTTTTGGTGATAAAAGACTAAAGTTTCCTTCAACACATTTACATTTTTTATCTAGTAAAACGATAGTTTTTGTAGTTTAAAAAATGAACCTAGCTTTTTAAAATGGGTTTATTTATCGTGTCTTTTGTGTTCACCTTCTTAAAACATCTCAACAAGTTGTGAGTTTTAGGGTTTATTGTCATTCAAAGGGTCTTTTTGGGAGGGTCCAACTTACCCATCATCCCACGCTGAGTACTTTTTTTTTTACATCACAATCGAGGACAGGGTGTGTGTGTGTGTGTGTTTTGGGGGGGTGGGTTTTTAGAGAACCTCTCACATATGTGCATCACATTGTATTCAGTGGCTGGAGATGATGCAGGAAGTTGGTGGGCGAGCCAGCAGACATGGGGGTGTCGGGGTGTAAACTTCATTAAGAAAGGTGTCAGAAGTGGCTGCAGCCATGATTGTGGTGATTAATAGACGTGTGACCGTCTCACACCCCAGTGTTCCTCCTAGAATCCACTCCCACTGTCACCCCGGGTGTGGAAGATCCTGTTGGAAAAACAAGAGTATGTTATATTAAAAACCCATGAGCGACTGAGGAGAGTCCGATAAAACCCAGCAGTCGTACAGTCTGGACTCTTGAGATATGTTTCAGGCCCGGTGGGTGTTGAGGGGAGGGGAGGCCCGGGCAGTGACCCTGATTTTTTTTGGGGGGTTTCTAGTCCTCTGTTTCGTTTCTTTTGGTCCGACAACGATGTTATTGTTTTTTTTGGCTGTCGCTCGTTCATAAAGCATATGTCACTGCATTCCAGACGCTGACACTGACTGGTTAATTGCTGGTTTGAAGGTTCATGCTTTTGAGTTCTTAATTTCACGATGAGTTATGTCGTTGTTTTGGCAGCAGTGTTGAGTTGCTTGGATTGTATATTTGTGTAGCTTGGATTGTATAATTCAGTAGTCATTCTGTTGATCATGTTCATTTATTTTTTGGGGGTGTTTTTTAATAAGATTCTTGACAATGAAAACCGTTAAAAATAGTTTCTCTAAAAATTTTTCTTTACAGGGTTTTAGTTTAAACACAACTATACATAAGGAGTTCAATAGCGCAGGATTTGCCACGATGCACTCAAAACCGTCAAACAAACGAAATTCACTGAAACTAAAAAACATGTACAGAATGGAATTCGAACAATTTAAAAGTAAACTTCGCATTTACATTAGTATAAGTTGTTTTTCTGGTGGTTTTTTTTTTACGAACAAATGGATGGATGGATAGATACAGTATGAATGGATGGACAGATAGGTACAGTTTGTAGAGATTTTATTTATTTATTTATTTATAGACATTATTAATCCAGAGGAGAAATTATTTTGCAACAACACATCCCTCCATACAAACACCCATAAATAAATGCATGTAAAAACAATAAAATAAACAAATGTATATACAAATAAATAATTCAAAAGTTGTCAAAAAAAACCTAAAACATGCATGTTAAACACATTGAATAATTGTGTAGTGCCAATCCAGTTGTTGAAATACTATCTTAACATTAGTGTTTGAGCTGATAATGATGATATCAAAAAAGTTAATCTGTCTGGAGCAACATACCTGGAATTGTACCTGCGACTTCTCGCCTTATTGTGTCATTTTAATGTGTTTCATACTGGAGGTCGGGGATTGTTTTGTTCCGATGTGTGGGTTTCGCGTTGCCTTCGGGATGGAAACCATCAGTCAGATCTGGCTACAACTCCTGAATGGAAAAGCTGCAGGGGGTCTGCCTCTCTCTCCGTTTACACGTCAACACATTTTTAGAAATCCCTGTTTTCTGTGATTAAAACCAAAAAAAAAAACAACAGGCGTTTTGTGTAAACAAGAGGCAGATGGAAATATCTGCATTTCCTGTTGTGGCAACTTTCCATTAGTGTCTCTTGTGTTGACTATGAAGCTATTCCTGGTGATTACATCTCCAGTCTGGCTTGGGAACATATCTTTTCTATTCATCATATTGTTGTATATGATCCTTGTAGCATTACTTCAGTGATATTTATTGATCACAGTTTTTTTTTAACAATAGCGAGAGTGTAACTTTTAGGCTAGGCTAGGTAGGGTTTTGTACAGGCAAGAATCTAACTATATGTATCAAATTACAGGGGTAATAGAATTATATATTATTGTCGAGTACTTTATAGTTTTATTCAAGAAAGAAACCAACTTAAATCTAGAAAACTGACTTGTTACAAACGAAATGGAAAGAATTAGTGTTGTGTACGGTACGTATCACAATACCGTGACGTATGAGATCTAGTTATACTGTAGTAACAAGGATATATTTGTAGTATTGTCAAGTACTTGACTCTGGTGTTGCAGAATTTACAGACCACATGACTCTTGATGAAGTCGAAACTACTTACATTTGTTTTGAAACCAAAATATGTCCAAACATCAGTTTTTAAAAGCTGCTGGAGTCGACTGTATCCTCTCGTCCCCAGTCATCACCAGGATTTTATTGTTCCTTTAGCCGAAGACGATGTAAATATGTGTAATTCGTAAATGAAACATTTTCATTTCATACACACACTTTATTGAAATATACACCATAAAACAATACAAATAAAAATGTGTTAAAATCAATACAGTGCTTTGGTTATCGATAGTGTATAGATTAAAAAAACAAACCCACCCCCGGTAGAGACCTGGTGATTGCAGTGTTACTACTCGTGTCTGACGATCATCTGCAGACAATAGAAACATCACCCCCCATAACAAAAGGTGAGACCTGCTCAGGTCGTTGACCCCCCGTTGTGTATTGAAGGACGAACCCCCTTGACCACGACTGGCTTCACAACTCATGGAAATGTTTTTTTTAAATGGCCTCCAATGTCGATGTAGTGTTTGCAGGTCTTGTTTTTTGGGTCAAGCTCGTATCGTCAGGTGAGAACACGCTCTTGGGTTCCAGGGCGCTCTCGCAAAAGGGAGGGGCTTAAAGGTTGAAAGGGGGTCAACCTCAAAGGCAGTAACTTCTCCGTGTAAAGCAATTTAGCTGTCACAAGCAGCTGGCAGTTGGAACAATATTGAGGAGAAAGGAAGTTCTGGCTCCTTAAACCCTGTGAGAGAGTTTGGAGGGATAAGGAGAGGGTGGGCCGGGGGTGGGGGGTGGTGGTGGCGGTTCTGTATACGTGGAATCGGGTTACATACTCTCTTGTTAACAAGGCAGACCAAGATAGACCTTAGCTTCAAGTCTGAGCAAGAGTCTGGAGTCTCTGCCATGTCGGTGTGTCTCGCCAGTACTGGGAGGGGAGTAGTCTCGTCTCCCCCGGGCATGTTGTGAGTAAGGAACAGGAGGGCTGTCGATGAACGGTGTCGCCGGGGTCCCGGTTCCTCTTTTCCCCCTCGACCCAAACACACCACCGGCGTACTTGCTGACAAACAGGGAAAGTTTTTACCGGCCACAGAGATGGCATCAGCACAGACACCATGTGGGTCCTTTCAGTTTTCTTTCTCTTTCTAAAATCTAAAAAATCCTTTACCCCCCCCCCCCCACGCACACACCCCGTCCTTTAAAAAGAAAATGATCTCTTATGCTTTCACGACCGAGAAGAGCCTTTTGTGACTTGTGGTACTGCAGTCTCAGCAGGATTTTTTGGGGAAGTTGCTGGGGGAAGAGAGACTGGAGTTAAAAGACCGTCTGTGTTTGTGCCAGGATTCTGTGTTGTTTCACTGTTTGCTCTTTTTTTTTTCTTTCTTCCCTCCTTGTGTTCCTGCACAGACTCACTGATCAAAGATACTCGTGTTAAATGTGTAAGAAGCAGATGGAGATAAGAAAGAGGAGACGTTGTTTAAAGATGCATACGAGCGTATAGATCTGCGACGCAGACGAGTCTCCTGCCGAGTCTGCGGAGTCTTCTCCTCGCTTCAGTGCTTGTCCTACAGCCGATAAGGGGTTCGGGGGGGAGGTGAGTTATGGCTGGTGCTGTCGCCCCGGTCCGTCACAGTGATGGGTATCGTCTGGGTTTAATCTGATACCGTTGCCAAGTTTGTCCTTTAGGGAAAAAGCCTGGAAGTTTGTTTTTTTTGGGGTTTTTTTGTTGCAAAAATCCATAGCAATTCTTTTAATTCATGCTAAAATCTCTATTATTCAATAATTCTATTCATTTATAAATTGAGAATATCCTTTTATTGATTTATTTTTTTAACATTGAAATGGAAAAAAATCACCTATTAATGAGAAAATAACATTTTTCTAAAATCTAATTTTACTTCTTAAATGGTTCAAATTTGATGTTTTTATTTATTTTCTGGAATTTCATTTGTTGGATAGTTTTGAACTTCTTGAGCAAACATTAACTCAATGTTTTTTAATTTTGGTTAATGAAAATACATTTTAGTAGAGTTTAAAAAAACACATTAAGATTTGTCTCGGTTAATTGGAAAATGCTTCTACGTATCTTGTATTTTTCGTACGATAAAACTCCTTCATTTTCTCAAAAATTCCCAGTGAGCTGAACGTATTCATTCTGGTTGTCCTCACTTAACTCGGACCGATTTCACAGGAAAATAATTGATCAAAATGTTTTAGTACTACTTTTGATAATACTATGAAGCCGCACCATGCTTAATTATAGTCCGAAAAATACGGTATTTGCTTAATATTAATGGGTATATCATATACACTTTAAATGAAGTACATTTTCATTAAAATACCAGCGGGATACATTTCAATTATAACAGAATTTGTCCATGTTATATTCTGGAGGTAAAGACAGTGTAGACTTGAAGTAAACCATGACACGTCTGAACGAATTTTCTTTTTTTGGGTTTTTTTGGAGACAGTTTGTCTGAGTTACACGGTTAAACATTTCTAGTTGAGTTGCCGTTAGAGTTCATTCAAAGTCTCATTTTTCTTGACCCGAGTAACACGAACAGACACTGGGAACATTATTTGAGCGAGTAGAAGTGCTGCATGTGTCGGCCCCGCTAACAGAAACTTCATTGACGTCTATTGAGACTTGGCATGTTCAGTCAAGGCTCAAAAGCTGATCCTCTGTTTAACAATTTTCTCTGCTCTGTTTATTTGCTAAAGTAATTGTGGCTCCACCCGAAGAGTAGTCCCGAAGTACCACTCTTTTTACAAGTCTGGGAGGAATCACACAGAAACGTTATAGTCTAGTTGAGGAATATGGTATTTTTTTTTTTTTAGTAAATCACTTCATTGAATGGTCATTTTTATGGTCTTTGTATGTTGATCGCTTCAAACTGAATGTCAACAATGAATCGTACAATGTTTTGCTAACCTCAACCTTATCGTTTGTTTGATAGTTTAGCAACCGATGGCCTTGTCCGTTAGAATCTAAAAAATGCCTTTAATCACCTGCTTCACGGGGAGAATAATACAACCAAAAAAAAAACGTTCATTCGAGGTACGAAACATTTGCCCTTTTGAAGCGCGACTCCATCCCGAAAGAATGTTTGTGCATACCTCCGTCGGCAAACATCGTCACGGGCAATAAAGACGCTGTTTGAATTGGCCGTTTCGAATGTTTTGATTGCGGTGCGAGAAAATGAATGTCTGATCGCTATGGCGACCATTTTTAACAGCGTCCTTTTCAGAATCCCGACTGCACGGCCTTCCAAACTGCGTCGGCTAGGACGTCACACACACACCTCCGAAAAAGGTCTCTTGATAGTTCTGGATTTGGTCGTCT
The DNA here is from genome assembly GCF_982586985.1 of Callionymus lyra. Taxonomy (NCBI): domain Eukaryota; kingdom Metazoa; phylum Chordata; class Actinopteri; order Syngnathiformes; family Callionymidae; genus Callionymus; species Callionymus lyra. Next base: position 14,043,467 of record NC_141829.1, read on the forward strand.
GTGTTTTCGTAGCCACTTCTGATCCGTGTTTCGTTTGGAATGGTGTGTCCAATTTACTCTTGAGCTGCAATGAAAAGGGCTGTCTGTGAAATGGTCGGAGGTAGGAGATGCAGAGGTGGACTACAGCAGGATAAATGACCAAAAAAAATCTATCTTTCTCGGTTCACTTGTGTGAGGGAGTGTGCGCTTGCACTCTACACTATGCTGTATCCTCCAAGAAACAGACCTTCGGGCTTTTTTTGCCGGCTATAATAAACATGCGAGTTGGTTATTGGACGTAAGCGGTCGGGCCTTTGCATCTGATTGCATTCCTGGCTTCACGGAAAGAATCCAGCTGCTTGAGACCTTGTATAAGTCTTGGGAGTGGGAGACTAGATGGACCCAGCAGGGGGCTGATTTCACAGGCTATTCCTAGGGGTTGACACATAAATACAGGTTTTTAAGCTCCAATTTCGAAGAGGCCTACGATCAGGGTGGTACGTTTTCAGAAGGTTAATAAGGTTCTTTTTTTTCTTTTTTTTCCTCCATCGAGTCGTACCTCATCCACAAACCATCTCAGTGTAGGATAAAGGAGGTCACTGGGAGGTCAACAGTGGTTGAACGATGAGTAAGCTAGCACTTTTTTTAAATTCAAGACATTTTCCAGTTTTGATGGAGAGTCTGACCTGCAATATCTTGGGTTAAATTATCCATAATTGGTTTATCCTTAGATAGAAGGGAATTCTGATATATTTATGACCTAGATTGAGAAACGCTTTCTAGACGGTGTATGTGCCGAACGCTCAAATCATTCTTTTACCCTACACAGTATGAACTGGACACTACTCTGTTAAGGTGTGTTTCCACCTTCACATAGCGCCTGGAAACTTGGAGACAATGTACTTGCCAGACACAAAAAGGTCCGGGCCTCGTCCACAGACCACGGAAACGCCACATATGTAAAGTAGGGCTGACACGTGCCGGTGAAAGGCTTAAAAGGTAGTAGATGCTTTTGTCTTTTCAATACCCATGCTACTCGAAACTTGAGGATGTGTTGTTCTTTCTCAAGAAATATTGATAAGTTAGAATGCAGTGAACATCAGATTTATTTGTCTCTTAAACAAGTGTGCTTTTGCACGGGAATTTATTTTGTTACTTATTCTTTCTTTAAGAAAATGGCTTGGAGTGGAAACTTACCACAGCTGAAAATTTTAACTCAAGATGTGTAATGTCATTTTCTTTATTATTAGAATTGTTATATACATTTTTTTATTGAAAAAAAGTGTTGTTTGGATGATATTGAAGGAACGATATCGATCTCAGAACCAGTAATGACAATTTTCAATCGATACTCAGGCCTAGTCTTGAATACTATAACCACTTAAATTGGGGGAAAAGTGCTTGAGGTGTATTATTTATAAATAAATAGTCTCTCTGTGCCCCCATCCACCTGGCGCCTACTTCAGTAAATGTATAATCCATCCTTGTTTATGACCAAACATTGGAAGTGGAAGTCTTCCTCTTTACTCGCCATGTTGTGCCAGCAACAACCAAAATACTATTTGTAATCTCTTTATCTCGTTCCCCTTCGTCTTGCTTTAGTCAGATATGCACTGAATAGCAGATAAAATTGCAACTTATCAACCTGATTGTCGAGTCTACTCCAGGTCTCTGAATGATCTTCAGCCTGGACCAGAGGTGGAAACTTTCTTAAGGGGCCACAGCAGATACAGTGACTGCTATGAGGTCCCCCCCAAAATATTGCCTTAAGATGAATGGATAAAAGGGACAAATTATTTTTTTGCATTATATCATTTTACCTCTTAAATTGTTGATATATTTTATTCTGTTTATCTTTTTCAGTTAATTTCTCTTTTTTCATTGAAAAGACTTAAAACAAGATTAAAAAAAAAGAACAAAAGATCAAGTCATGACTTTAAAAAGTGTAACAATGCCCATAATATAATAGTATTATACGTTTAATAAAGTTCTGTCCTTGCCTTTTTTTTTTAGTATATTTTTATTTCATGAACCGAAAGGTATTTTTTCGTATCCCTAGTTAAAGAAATATCACAAAAATAAGGAGGAAAAAAGATAAAATTGAGTCATAAAACATAGTAATATGTCAAATTTGAACTACCCATGAATAGTTCATTAAGCACGAAAGGAAAAATGAGAAAATTGGTCTTGAAACATTTCTACGTGACTATTTAAGTTGTTTTACTGATTAAAAAGTTGACAGAAAAATGCATTTTCAACCAAAATGATTGAGGACATGGATGTACTTGATGTCATGTTCATGGCGACAGCTTAGTTGCCGGGTGGTAAGACTTTAGGTTGAGGTGAACGTGTAAATGTTGGCGAGCTGCAATCCGAGCATGAATATGTGCTGGTGCAAAGAGGACATTTCCGCCCTCAGGTCTGTATTCCACCCACATCCACCTCAGAGAGAACCATCTGCGCGTCCCTGATGGCGTGCTGGCACTTGTAGGTCGAGGTCGTGGACACCGGGCGACGGCTTCCGCATCACCTCCCCTCCCCTCGGCTCCCCTTTATCGCTGGAGTTTTGCTGCAGTTTCCTAGGTGTCCGGGGCGATGTGTGCCATGGTAACTGTGCCAGGCTGCCAGCTCACACACATTCCACCTCTCGTCTCCCTCTTTGCCAGCATGATGACTCAGCAGCTCCTGCAGTGTTTCAGCCTCCTCCCTCCTCAAACGCTCAAACAGCATCGCATAAAAAGTCGTGTTTTGTAAGTCTTTTTTTTTTTTTTTTCTCCAACGCTGCATTAAAAACGACAAGGATCGACACATGCCGTCGTCAATCCTTAAATGCATTTCTGGAAATTTGTTATGAAATTTCAGCAGAAAAGAGGATTATAAGTCTGGCTGGTGTTTTTTTTTTTGCACTTTTAATACCAAGTCTGGGAAATCTAGTTTGGTAAAAATGTCATTACTGGTAATGGGTTTTGTCCATCTTCAAATGATGTGCGTGACATTCTTCTTGAACAACCTTTTTCTTTCTGCTTGTAACCTCACGGTTGTGTCACAGTTGTGTTGACCTTCGCTTCTTTCCCATCTTGACCCATGAACCGTGTTTCTATAGCACCTTAAACTTGTGTGTTGTTAGATTTAAGACGATGCTGGGGCTTGACTTTGAAACAAAAACAAGTGGAAAGCATGAACTAAATATACTTTGGCTCATTAAGATCTTTTTAACCAAGTCATTGCTTGACAATCGCGACCAAAGAAAACCTTTTTTTTGTACGTCCTTTACACGTTTTTATTTGTTCAGGCTTTTCCTTGATTTTCTGGAACTCCTGTCTTGTTCTCAGTGTTATCTTGACCTTTAAAGTATATACTTTATTGAATATTGTTTTGATTGTTTAAGCGCTTTGTGACCCTGGTCTGGAAAAGCGCTATATAAATACACATTACTGTATTATTCTTAAAAGTGTAAAGTTCGATGACAAAGAAGTAAGTAAATGGTGAAATAAGGAAACTGTTAAAGGGTTAAAAGGTTAGGTAAAGATTTGAAAGTCGTTCAGTAACATCTGAGGAACACATTGAATCGCGAACAAGCGATTGAACCGTCAACAGACTTGTTAGTCTGTCGGTAAAGACGGTTATGGCGATCAAACTCGATACATTAAGTCATCAAGTCGCACTGACGTTGCGTGACAATGTTGACAACAGTAAATTAAGAAATTATCTCCAGTGTCAACTTGTTTCTCTCGTCTGGAGCACTTATTTTAATGACTACGTTGAAACGTTTATTTGTAACCTTTTGTTCGTCTAAATTTTTTTGTTCAACAAGATCATCGCACCCTGTGGCGAACAACAATGGCTCTGTTTAGTCTAGACGTGTCATTCTCATGTCTTTTTTTTCAACCTAGATTCGTTAATTTTGTAACATTTCTGCCTCTTTGCACAATTTATAATTCATATCGTGACTCGATCTTACTAGTCTAGCTTTGGAAATTGTATTTAAAATGAATGAACACAAAGACTGGATCCTTGGGATTCAGCAGCATGAGCAACGTCGCCGACTAGTTAGTTTAGTTAATATTTGTATTACTTCAGATGACGAGCACGGTTGTAAATCTTTCAATCTTAACATGTAGCCATTAGTCTGCTCTGGTGTAAAAACTGGAAACTGTAAACTTAGTGTCCGACAGCCCAGCTGCACTTTTATTAATGTTCATTTTTGCATCGTCAATCCAAATCCTTTTATGGTAAAGCAATGACTGTCTCACCAGAACATCTGCAACTTAAAAAAAGGCTTTAAGATAATTCAGTTTATGACCACTCGAGAAAAAATGAGCTCAGTTTTTCTTAAGGCTCAAATACTTTTAGCTTCTTTTACACTGGAGTAAAGCAGAAAAGTTGTTTCCTAATGGACAAGAAACTTAATCTAATCATCGTAGGCTCTTTATCGAAAAGATAATCGAAGACAAAGAGAACTTTATCTTTGGATCAGGGAGCGAAAATCGAGACGACTATAGTTGGCACTTCTAGAGAATTGGACGAAATGCAAGTTTAGCTTTAGATCAAATTCACTCCATCTTTATCGTCTAATAAAGTAAATAATTGGATTAATAGTTGAATGTTAAACCACTTCTTTCGATGCATGGTCAAAAAAAAAAACGCACATTCAGCTGCTTATTCCCTCGACTCCTGAACACAATACAAACGAATGCAGAAGGAAATGAAAGTCTTTTTCTTTTTTTTTCATCTGCACATGGTTTTTATTAAGATGGAGTTTTAGCAAAAGCTGGACTGAAATATCTCAGGAGTTCCTCCTTTTTTTTCTCTCTCAATTTTTAACCCAAATATATCTGATTAATGAACATCTGATCCCACCACTTCATTCTTCTCTCAAATGACGTTAAAACATGGCCGTCCTCACCATATGGAGCCGGTCTAAAGTTACGAGGCGGCATCAGGATGCAGGAAGAGGGAACTGAAGGATGGATGGTCTGTGAGACTGATAGTGGGGGGAAATGAGAGCACATCCTTGGCAGGATGTCAGCTCTGTGAACACACACTGCCAGGCAACTCAATACACATGCATGGAAGGCTGCGACACACATCGACGCACACGCACACACACACACACACACACACACACACACAGCATCACCAAGTTGTCCCGCTCTTATTGCAAATAACAGTTCCGCAGATGTTCGCCTCGATTCTCTCGGATTCAGAGTAGTTTTGGCTTTTTTGTCAGTGGGCGTGTTTAGATGGAATAAAGGGAGTCATTTAAATTCATTGAAGCTCAGTTGTACCTCGATATGTACCTCAAACTCTTGATTAATTATCAATCCTAAATTAAACAAATGCATATTTTCCTCTACAAATTGTACTTCTTATCTACAATTACATCCTTAGCCGATATAAATAGAATATTTCTACTACCATTTTTGATGTCCTTGCACTCACTTGTAGTGCTATCTAGAATATCCCCTTTATTTTAGTATTACTGCAGACTTTTGTACCTCTGAGGCACTTTAGGAATGCGAAGAAAATATAGATACAGCAATGTATGTACGATATCTTTATTTATAATACTGTATTTCGATACTCTAATACTTTTAATCATAGTTCTTCCATGGTTTATATTTCTATAAAGTGTGCAAATATATATATATATATATATATATATATATATATATTTAAAATTAGCATGGAAATATTCAAGGCATTTGTTCATTTCTGTGTTGCAATCCAGTTTACAGCAGTCTTTACGACTGAGTACGAGAGGATGCAGTCCACTCCAGTCGCTTTTAAACCTGATATTTGGACATTTTGGTTTCAAAACAACTAAAGTAGTCTTTGCTTCTTTGTCACGAGTCATGTGATCTGTAAATATCGCAACACCAGAGTCAAGGACTCTGACAATACTACAAAAATATCTGTTTCTACAGTATCACCATTTATCGCGATACATCATACTTATCATATTGACAGATTCTGGCCAATACACACCCCTACTACCCTAATGTCTCTGCTAACTTACTTACTACTGCACAAAAAATCCTCTACATTATATCTTTGCTTTTATGTTGTGGTTATTTAAAAAAAAATTAACACTTGTTTTCCTTTTAAAACTTAAATATACATCAAGATATATATCGTGACTGTGAAGACATTGGATTTATACATTGATTCTTCTTAATTTTCAATACAACTATAAAGCCAAAATTCTGTATTTTAAGATATGTTTTTGACACATATTAGCTGGTTGTGCTGAAGAGAAGTGGATTGATTTTCTTCTTGATCATGTGTTTGTTGCACCAAAGAGTTAATTAAACTTATGTTGTAGCTTCTTTCTAACTTAAAACTATATCGTCCGTAATATATATATATTCGTCGTTGTTAAAACCATTTGTGTTGCACTGTGTTTACCATCCTAGGACGTAAATAACTACTATTGAGGCCACTAAGTGGCGTCTAACATGCTCTACTTGGTTAATTGGAGTGAGTTATAGATCTAACTGGGTGAGTCAGGCTCATTTGCTTTGTTCAAACACAACTTTACACCAGTGCTTCAGTGTTTCTATTCTCGGGGAATCAAAGGGACTAAAGGTTCCCATGTTTAAGTGTTGATCTATTGATGCTTGTCGGTTGTTGTGGAGTGTTGTTGCTTTTCACAATTAAATTTGATTTATCGTTCTCGCTCTGCTTTCAAGACGAGATATATCTCCCTGGGGCCGTCAGCCCAGTAAATGGCTTCTGGTTCGATGTTAAACACATTTACTGTGAGTTTGTTTGCTGTAAACTAATGTATTTAACGACTTCTTGCAGTGTGTCGGAAAAGTGTTGAGGCAATGCTGTTGAAGCTCTGATGGCGCCATTGCCAAATTCACCATGAGTGTTTACACAACATGATCAGTCTTTTTTGTGTCTTTTTTTTCTGGTTTTATCTCATCACAGGAAACATTGAGAACGTTGGGTAGTAAAGTGCATAATTTAATAATTAAAAAAAATATATATATATATATTTATATATATATATACATATATAAATAAAGGAAAAACATTGTTATGTACTGTTGTGTTATTTGCACCTGAGTATTACTTGGTTTCCAGGGACAAGATGATTCAAATTTAGAATTCATTTGCTTGGAGTCTTAATTGTACCTTTATTTGGTTTGAAATGATTTATGCCCGAAATCTTATACAACTTTTTGTACTATGTCTAATGTAATTGGAACTGGTACTGGTATTGAAAGTTATCTGTAACATTATCAAACATTTTTTAATGATACCCAGCCCTAATTCCCTATCTTTTTGTCATTTATATATCATTTTCAAACCCTACCTTGTCCCAGGAGTTTCGATTTACTAAAATATTCTTCGACTTTGGCGTTGGATACTACAGATGTTGCCCACATGGATCATGTCACTAGAACTCATCCCCCATCCCATATTGTAGTGCAACAGTTTCAAACATAATAAAATAGTGTTCATTGGCTTGAACTTGAGCTTTGGGAGTGAACAATGTAACTATGTGTATAAGACTACTTTAAGAAATTACTTCAGACAGTTTAATACTTTTTTGTGCATTTGAAATATGGTCTATAAAAACAAGCCCATGACAGTAGTGTCCACGAAACTTGTTGCACAAAAAACTTGACAAATCTTAAATGATTCAAGGGCACCACTAAAGATTTAACCAGTTTCTCGTTGGCCCTCGTATCGATAGTTTCTGTAAACTATATAACTTGGAAATCCGTTTTTGAGTTATTACACATAACATACACAATGGGATATCATGATGGTCATTATAAATGTCGACTCTTGAACATTCATGACACGTGAGAGCACATGTCTGTCGACTGGGTATTCGATGCAAACGTCGGCGGTACGTCCTCAATACGCCTCTAAAAGGCGGACTTGTCTGCATTAAGCTGCCGGGGCGTAATTAGACGGACTAATAAAAAGATCAATGGCGGGCACTTTGCTCCAGCTGACATGACGTCTGCCGGCGTCTTTGTTTCGGGTCCACCGGCCCTCCTGCCTACACAGCGTCTGGGCGACTGATCTCCTGCCAGCTTGTGCCCTTCTTCCTTTCCCAGCCCCCCCCAACCCACCCCTGCTCTGGGGTGCTGACACCAGACACCTCTTTGTCCCCCCTGTCCACGTCGCCCATCTTCTTCCCCAATGCAGCCCATCCTGGCCCGCAAAAAGGCGGACTGCAGTCTCTGACCTACTGTCCCTCAGTTGCCCCCCCTTAGGCTTTATCAGTTGCCGCCCCCCCAGAGCGCCTCCCTGCTCCCAGACACTGGTCCTGATTATCTCTGTGTGCCAGACTATGTTTTGTGGCCCGACTAACCGAGCAGCATGTGGTCCGTGTGCGCGGCATGAACACGGACTAATGCTCACATGCACTTAATCATTTATGTCTGGAAGACGGGCTTGAAGCGTGGGGGGGGCAGGTGGTGGTGCTGGCTGGTTAGGTCTCTGTGGTGCTGCTCTTGTGATGGGTAACTGTTTGGGGCGTGCATCCAGGATACGATAATGCAGGTGCAACAATAGGATACATTGCGATACAAAAGTAAAAAGGATATATTTGTAGTATTGTCAAAGTACTAGACTCTGGTGTTGCAGAATTTACAGACCACATGACTCTTGACGAAGTTGCTTTCATTGGTTTGAAAAAACCAAAATATAGTCCATATATCGGCTTTAAAATCGTTTGGAGTCGACTGTATCCTCTCGTCCTCAGTCATCACCTGGATCTCGCTGGATTTCTCATGGTTCCTTTAGCTGCCAATAATACCTGGAAATTAACTCTAGTGATTTTATTTTATACACACTTAAGTCGTTACTGCTTTCATTTGTTTTGAAACCAAAATATTGTAAAAAATATCAGCTTTAAAAGCTGCTGGAATGGACTGTATCCTCTCGTCCTCAGTCATCACCTGGATCTTGCTGAGTTTCTCATGGTTCCTTTAGCTGCGCAAGGATGCTACGACTGTTGCCATCCAGCGGCCGAAAGTTTAATCGCAACACAAAAATGCACAAACTACTTAGTTATATATTTTTATGATGATTTGAAATAAACTCACGATTTTATTTTTTACACACTTAAGTCGTTACTGCTTTCGTTTGTTTTGAAACCAAAATATATTCCAAAAATCTGCTCCAAGATCTGCTGTATCCTCTCGTCCTCAGTCATCGGTGGGATCTCGCTGGATATTGTTTCTTTATCTAAAGTTGCCTTAAAGATGCAGGATATTTGATTGCAACACAAAAATGAAAAAAAGCAAACTTTATTGAAATGTCAACGATCAAAGAAGTATGGTAGAAATAAAATATGGTAAAAATTGAGCAAAATCATTGCGGTATAGTGGAAAAAAGCCAATATATTGGAGTACTGAGGTTTACTTTATTTATACAGGGAGACAATCTTGGGTAACTGGAACTAAGTACTGAGTGATGATTAATTAGGGTGAATAGAAAATGACTATAATTTCAAACACTTTATTCAAATATAACCCATAAAATAATTATAATTTAAAAAAAAAAGGATACAGTTCTGTTCATAATTGATATGATATTGAAAAGAAAGAATTTTTTGCTATTTTAGTATATTAATATTTTCTTACACCCGTCATAACTGCAGTAATGAAGAATACTAAATAAGTCTGGGGGGTCTTTGAACATAAAGTGTCTGCGTCGACTCCAGACGATAATATTTGGGCACCCACGGCTGATCTCCCCACTGCCATCGCTTCTTTTTTTTTCCTCTCCTCCGCCTCCTCCTCTCGCGTCTGTCTGCTCCTCTCTCCCCTCAGTGCCAAAGCAGCCTGTCCCTCCAACACACACACACACACAGTGGCATCGACACACACTCTCACACACACACACACACACACTCACAGGGACAGCCAATAGGAGAGCACCAGTCTCCCCATTGCTTGCCACTCATTGCCTTGTTGCCAGGACAACAGGGAGGCTTGAGACCCACTTTATTTGAGCATTTTTAAACTTGGTTTTCGACTCCCTTTCCCCCCACTCCAAAAAAACCCCCCAAAAAAACCCCAAGAGCGTCTGGAAGATGCCGACAAGAAGTTGTAACTCACACCCACCATTATTTTTCTTTCCCACCAGGTTGACGATGACAGCCGGTGGCATGTTTCTTTGGGCGCTCCTGGTTCTCCCCTGCTCCGGTTTGGAAAGTGGTAAGTGTCGTTCCATTCCTGCATCACAGACACCACCGGAGCCTTTTTACGCGTCTTCACAAAAAAAAAAAAATGGTGCTAGTGATGCACTGTCTGTCACGGTACCACCTACAAGCGGCACAAAGCACTCATTCAAATCTCCCAAAAAAAAGAAAAATGTCCTTTTTCCGTCTCCCTCCCTCTCGCTCAATCTGCCGCCTCTGTTCTCCTCAATAACTGCAGCAGCGGCACATTGTCAAAGTCGTGAAATGTTATTTAAAAAAAAATAAAATACTTTAACAGATAAGCACAGCTTCTTTTTTGGGCCTAAAAAAGAAAAAAAAAAAGGGATTAACACGCTAATCTTGCGCCCGTTTTCCCAGGCGTGGCGAGGAACTCGGAGTGCTTGTGCGAGGGGGCGTCCTGCGGCGGCGAGGGTCGGTGTTTCGGCCGCCGGTGCTTCACCTCGCTGTCCACGCTGAACGGGACGGCGGTTCTGCAGAAGGGATGCGTCGCCGCCGACGATGAGGCGTTCCCCTGCGGCGGCGCCGGCCCGCCGACCCCCGAGCTGCTGGTGGAATGCTGCTGGGGTGATCTCTGCAACGTGAACGCTTCGCTGCCGCCACAGGTCAAAGGTGAGCCGAGTACCAAGAACATATAGTACTTAAGATTGAATTAAATATTATAAAAATGAATGGGTAAAATAATAGGAAATAATGTTTATCTGGAGCAGGAGCAACAAACTTTGTGGCCCCTGACATAAAATTTTGCGGCCACAATTTCGGCGTCTCCTTTTTTTGGTTTTATAAGACCAAAATTGCTCAAATGAACAGTGGAACTACACAGAAATCCATAAAAAAAATACGACAAAAAAAGCATTCTGAATTACCCCCCAGATTGTGACCCATTTTCCACAAGAATGGGCCCCTTTTGTGGCCAGTTTATTTTCAGAAACCTGATCAATACAATCTTTTGTCCATTTTGAAATGTTGCACTCGTATCAGTGAATATACGGTAGCTCAAGCAACAAAAGCAATATCAAAATTTGCATTCAGCTACAGCGATGAGTTCACTGAGAGGGAGCCAGACGAAGAGAAAACAACTGAACAATTATTATCTATGGACATTTCATTGAATAATGAATGAACAACTGGTTCCATGATAGAACTTGAACTGTTTTTTTTAACAACACAAATGAAAACGACTATCTTTTGTTTTGAATATACTTTTTCAACATTAGATAATATTATTTAGTAATTCTGTGGCCCTTCATGAAGTAACAAGAAATATTATTTTATTGTTATAATAATTCATTCATAATTATTATCCTATATTATTTATTATCTTAGTACGACTCTAAGAACATTGATTAGTAATTATTGACCCCCAAAAAGTGAATGTAAATACAAATATTTGGATCAAATGTGCTTTTATGAAATTTGTCTTTAAATAATGGTAATATAAATTGTTTATTTTCTATTTTATTGCTTTATTTTTACATGTTTAGCTTCTTTATTTTGTCCTTGATGGCCCTTCACTACATCCACTGTACGTAGAAAATGTGTAGAAATGGAATTTTCCAACTCATCTCGTCTGCTGTAGATTAATTAAAAAAATGTATCTTTATTAAATTTAGCTTTTTTGTTTTTTCCAAAATGTTTCTGGCAACTAATAAGAATTCAGTGCCCTTTTTTTTTTTTTTTCCTTTTTTGGAAAATTATTTTTATATTATTTTCTTTTTCATCAAAGTTCATTTTACGTAAAATAATTGATGTTGGTGTAGAAACAAACAATTTCTTAAAGGCTCAAAACCTTGAAATGTAATCACTGCTATATATAAAACAACCTTTATCTAAAAAAAAGGAAAGCCAAATAAAATCTGTTGCTCATAGTGTGTTATGATCAATCCATTAGTCATAAAACCAAAATAAACCCAACAGTTGTCGTACGAGGCCGATCTCAACAAGTGTGTCTGCAGGCTGGTGGAGAAGATATTTCTGAGTGATCGCCTTTTAATTTAATGGGCTGCTGTCGGCGAGTCTCTTAAACGGCCTTTCACCGTATCTGTTTCCCTTTCCATCAGAGGCGTCTGCGGTCCGGCCGGTCCTGCGGGAGCAGGAGTGCGTGTGCGAGGGCGAGCCCTGCGCCGGCGCCCGGCGCTGCAGTGGTCAGCAGTGCTTCGCCTCCGTCAAGACGGTGGACGGGGCCACGGTCCAGATGAAGGGCTGCCTCAGGGACGACCAGGAGGGCCGCGCCACCTGCGCCGCCCCGCCCTCGCCCGGCCACGTGGTCAAGTGTTGCCAGGGCCATCTGTGCAACATGAACGTCACGCTGCAGGCCAGAGGGAAAGGCGGCGGCGGCGGCGGCGAGGAGGAAGCGGACGCCAAGCCGGCGTCGGCCGAGGAGCACCAGTGCGTCTGCGAGGGCAGTTCCTGCATCACGGGCGACCGCTGCCTCGGACACCAGTGCTTCTCCTCCCTCACCGTCAACGCCGGGTTGCTGGTTTACCAGAAGGGTTGCTTCAACGTCCCGGAGCAGAGCAAACTCACCTGCAAGACGCCGCCTTCCCGGGACCAGATCGTGGAATGTTGTCAGGGACACTTGTGCAACCTGAACAGCACCGTGGAGCTTCCTGTCAAAGGTACGTTTTGTCACTTGATCGTCCAGTAGAGAAATATGTGCGATATTCGATATCGGTGTCTTGAATTGCGATATCGGTATTATTGCGATACTTTTCCTTCACCTAAAAATGTAGCCGCACGCAGGAGCGATTACTGTAGGGGGCAGTGTTTTTCAACCTTTTTTGAGCCAACTTTTTCCATTTAAAAAGAATCGTGACCACCATTCAAAATGTTAAACATATGTATATACTGAGACGTGTTGCCATGGCAACCGCGCCTAGCAAGATGCGCCGCACAGCTGCCGGACGGACGGAGACGTAAACAACAACGAGACGTAGAAGTACAAATTGACAACTTCACAGAACATGACACTGATTGGTCAAAGTGCGCATTTTTTTAGTAATGCTTGATTTGACTGATTGATTAATCAATGAAAAATTATAATTTATTGCACATATTTCGATATGCTAATTGCATGTGGCAGTATCGTGATATTGATAGTTTTCGGATATATCGTGCAGCCCTAATTTCAATACACTTGAATGTCACAATGTGTTTTTCCACAATACTGCATCGATATTCAAAGCGTTTGTTCAATTTTGTGTTGCAACTAATATTCCGGCTGCTATATGGCAGATCCGCAGCTAAAGAAACAATAGAAATCCTGTGACATTCTGTATATGACTGAGGACGAGAGGATACATTTGACTCCAGCAGCTTTTAAAGTTTTTTTGGTTTCAAAACAAATGAAAGCAGTTACAACTTCGTCAAGAGTCATGCGCTCTGTAAATTCTGCAACGCCAGAGTCAAGTACTTGGACAATACTAGTGTATGGTTATACTTGTCGCAAGAGAACGCCAGACCATAAAGTTTCATACAAAATAAATTAACAATGATAAAGAAAACGTATAAAAAAATAATTTTAAACATTTTTGGGGAAAAAAAACGTACAGTATCATGAAGAAAAATACTGCGATATATTTAAGTTTATCAATATTGTCTTTCCCCCCCAAATACTAATATGCCACTCAATCAAGATCCTTCTTAGTTTGGATTAAACTTAATTTTTCTTTTGTTTATTTGTTGATGGTGTTATTGAGGTATCGCAAAACTTTTGTTAACTTTACATAAACATAGTTTCAAGAATGTATTTGCTTCTTACTTTTGTTTGACCATAATAATGATCCTAATTATAGTGTTTATGCTTAAAATTGTCAGCATTAATATCAATTCTACCTGATATTTCATGCTCACGTTGCCAGTCGCCATTTAATTGTATATAGAATGTTATAAACAGCAGTTTTATTGACCGTGTAAGATCCATATTCCCCTGAATACGACCTCATTTATCCAACATTATATCAGAACACATGCCTCCTATAGCCAAGATGGTTTTGCTTTCCATCCCATAATTTAGTTTCGACACAAGAGACTTCACAAGTCCGACTTGTTTGTCAGGGACTGACATTATCTGTCAGATCTGTGTTTGAAATCATCATCGGTGCCTCGCGTACGAAGAAAGAGTTCATTCTGTGGCCTCGTGAAAAGAACAGTGTTCGTGTCTCTACTATGGAATGCTGGGAAGTGTGTATGCCGGTCAGTTCTTGACGTGGGTTTTCCAAGAGTGTTTGGTGTCGAACACAAGTTAAGACTTTGATGAGTGTTTGCGACAGAAGCGTGTGTGTGTGTGTGTGTGTGTGTGTGGTCCTATCAGGAAACTCTTAGGTACGTGAAAAAAAAGCGTCTCTTAACTCGTAATAACAGCCACTTCCTGTCTCCTAACAGCCGACGAGTTATCCAACTACAACGCCACCACGCTGGCCGTCGCCATCGTGGCGCCCATCATCATCCTCGTCATCCTGTCCGCCGTCGCCATCTTGGTGTTCCGGAGGATCCACCACAACCAGATGGAGCGTCTGACTTCTCGCGACGCCGAGTACGGAACCATCGACGGCCTCATCGCGTCCAACGTGGGCGAGAGCACTCTGGCGGTGAGTGTCAAGCTAGCTGGCGGTGAAACATTAAAAGATACTTTTCTGACTTCCTCTTTAACACGCCACGACTCTATTTTACAAGTATTTTGACGTTCATACTTTTCAACTAAAGATTTGTTAGTTTTACAGTCATTAAAACCTTTATATGCAAACAATGCTAAGGCTAACAATGCTAATGCTAACATGAGCACTTTGTTTTTAGCTAATTAAAAGATTTGATTTAAGGTTTTTATAACATTTAAAGCTATGCGTGTATAAATATATCACTGAATTAAAGATGATATTACAAATATCATGAGACTAGATTTGTATATAATATTATTACAAGATTAAAGTCGTATTTATTTTGTTTATTACTTGATTAAAGCAGATTAGATTAGATATATAGATGGATACTTTATTTATCCCCTGAGGAGAAATTATTTTTTTAAGCAGTAAAAATACATCCATCCAAACAAACATCGATAAATACATGTAAAAACAATCGAATAAATAAATACATAAGTCATTTTGAAATGTAAGTTTATATTAAGTATATTAGGATATTGAAGTAGTATTTATTATGTTTATTACGAGGTTAAAATTGTCTAATTAAATGTACTACTAGATTACAGTTGTAAATATTAACGTTTATTACAAGATTTAAGTCATATATATATATATATATATATATATATATTAAACGTTTATTTTGAGATTTAAGTTTATATTACGTTTATTACAATATTAAAGTCGTATATTACGTTTATATATATATATATATATATATATATTAAACGTTTATTTTGAGATTTAAGTTTATATTACGTTTATTACAATATTAAAGTCGTATATTACGTTTATTAAAGGAAACAAATACTATATATTACATTTATTACAGGATTCAATTGATATAAATAATGATTATTACAAGATTTTAGTTGAATAATATGTTTACTGAGAGATAGAATTGTATAACAAGATTAAAGTTGTACGTAATACGATTAATAGATTCATATATATGACATTTATTACTCACAAAGCTAAAAAATAATTGTATAAGATCAACTTCTCTTGTGGCTTATGAGAAACCGTCCGAAACCTGTACAAAGTGACACTTAAGATGATCTTTTCAGCCTCGCTTTGGTTCGGGATTATGTAGATTTCCGTGGATTTATGTCGACACATGGCAAACATGCAATTGTCACCATAAACACCGTTTACGTTTTGGTTCACACTGCAATTATATTCTCCACTAATGCTCTGGAAATCACCTCGTCGAGATCCAAACATACGTGATGCATTCATTCTACGTCTCCAGAACTCGCCACGGCGACGCTTTCGTCTTCACGTCTTAGAAGGATCCTAGTTGATCACAAGCCATATTTTAACAAACATCCTTGAACGTCGCCATCAGTCCCAGGCAGCAAGTTTTAGAAAAAACTAAGTCTCTGAATGTCAAAACACTTCAGGTTGTTTTTCAAGGCACTTTTGTGCGTCTTGAGTGTCTCCGATGTGAAGAAAACGCCATGTTTTCAATGTTTCCTTCTGCTTTTCTTCTCCGCCGGTGGAATGTTTTTTGGTTTTTTTCCGCCATTTTATCTCCGCCTCTCTTAACTGTGGCTTTTGAATTTTCCACTGTGTGGTTTGGGTTTTTTCGCTAAACTGATCCAGAGTTTAGGTGGAGTCCTGTGGTTTTTTTTCTTGGGAAAGACGAGCGCTCTACTCAAGTTCAGCCCAAATGCTGGAGAAAAGAAAAACACTCCTCCCTCCGTCCATTTTGTGTCTTTCCTGGAACTTAGTGAGATGTTCAAGTATTTATTTTAGCTACAATTAAAGAGTGTTTTAGTTTCATTTGCGGCTGTAAAACTCGTGTTGATCTGCGTCTCAGAAGATAAATGGAGATTTGTTTCTTTATTATTTAATCAAATAACCATGACTTCAAAACGTTTTTCGCTTTAATTTTTATTTTAAAAAAAACGCCATGAAACTTTTTTCACTATGTTGAAAACTCAAGTTTTTTTTCACTTCAATAAAAACAAAAAAAATGACAATTAATGGAAGCAACTTTTTTAGGGATTCAGTAATTAACTAATTACACAAATGTAAACACAATTAACAAAGCGTTGTTCTTTTTTAAACTGTCAAACACTTATTTATTATAAACTGAAACTATTTGGTTTGTTTGAAGAAACTTCTGTTTATTGTTATTATTGAAGAAAAAAAAAGGTTTTCATTGAAAAGAGGGAACTTTTTAAATGAAAATATGAGCTATTTTTGAATTATTTTTGAACTAAAGCGACTTTTATTGAACATAATTTTTTTTATAGAAGCAACTATTTCTGAATGAAAAAAATTAGTTTTGATTAAAGCAACTTTAAATAAATGTCTACAACTTCAAAACGTTTTTTATTGTAATACAATTAAATTAAATTGACACTTAACAAAATATATTACCTCAAACAAACAAAGTCGTTTTATTTTAAAAATGAGTCCTATTTTTTTTTAAATAGAAACCATTTGCTTTGTTTCTGTGTATTGATTTTATTATTAAAATATTTATTTCAATGAAATGAAGGAACCTTTTAAATGAAAATATGAGCTATTTTTTGGATTTGGAATCTCTTCTTTTTTTAAAAAAAAAACAAACTAAAACAACCTTCATCAAAAATTGTTTTTATTGCAGCAACCTTTTAAAATAAAAATATTAGTTTTTGATTAAATCAACCTTTGAAAAATTGAAATTTAACATTTATTTTTTGATCTAACTGAACCCACTTGTTTATTTATTGAACATATTTATTTTAAAAAGAAGCAACTGTTTTACTAAAAAAATTGTTCTGATTGAAGCAACTTTCTTTTTAATGACATTTTTTATTCAATAAACTTATTTTTTTAATCAAAAAGAAACAAATCAACCTCCATAACAGAATGAATGTCCTATATTCTTAGTCAACAGAGCATAAATCTTGCATCGATAGAAGATGTTTAAAACCTCTTCAGAATGACACTGCAGTCTTTGCCTGGATGTTGTTATAAACTTGTCCTCTGCGCCGACTGCCCCCCCCACAAAAAAACCCTTGACATATTATTTTAAACTCACTTTAGCACTATGTGAGGATTCGGAGTAGACTCTCAGACTCTTCATGCATTATGAATATCTTCTTATCAGTCAGTCTGTCACTCCTCAGTTGCACTGACGAGTGCTGCCCCCCTGTGGCGGCTCCGCTCTCCTGCACGCCTTGTTGAGGAGATAAAAATAAAAGGCTTAGCAGCATTGCGTCGATTTGGGAGTCTGGCACCAGGATTAGAAGAGATCTCCAGTGTACACACTCGTCTCCGGGGAGGTGTGGGGGGGGGCTCTAAGCGCTTCTGTTGTCTTCACAGCAGGGGGCGGTCTGCGCCGCCACACATGAACATGTCTGAACCCTTGCTTTTATTCACTTTCATGAACATGTTTCTCTCTCTCTCTTCCCAGGAAATGCTGGATCACTCCTGCACCTCCGGCAGTGGCTCGGGGCTGCCGTTCCTGGTTCAAAGAACGGTGGCTCGACAGATCACGCTGAACGAGTGCGTGGGTAAGTGTCCACTCCAACACGACCATTGTTATTGACATTAGCACGGTGGGGAAATATGCGGCACCTCATTCATTCTAATGAGATGCTTTTGTGTCAACACAGCATGGGGGGGGTGGGGGGTGGGGGGTCGACACCGGGATGCGCCGGCCTTGCAAATGAAGCCGGTGCTTATTAGTGTTTGTTAAAAACACTTCAGTCAACCTTAGAATATTCACAAGTCATCAGTTGTCGTACTTCATTTGCAAGATGAGTGTCGACCTCGAGGGCGATGATGTGACGACTTTAGTTTTATTCAAGAAGGAAACAAACTTAAATCGAGCAATCTGACACATTACAAGCAAAATGGAAAGAACTAGTGGTGTGTGAGATATGAATCACGATACCGCGATGTTACGATATATTGTGATACTGTAGTAATGAGGATATGTTTGTAGTATTGTCGAGTACTTGACTCCGTTAAAGAATTTATAGACTACTTGACTCTTGACGAAGTCGTAACTGCTTTCGTTTGTTTTGAAACCAAAATATAGTCCAAACATCAGCTTTTAAAGCTGCTGGAGTCGACTGTATCCTCTCGTCCTCAGTCATCGCCAAAATGTGTCCAAACGTTAGCTTTAAAAGCTGCTGGAGTCAACTGTATCCTCTTGTCCTCAGTCCCCGCCAAAATATGTCCATACATCAGCTATAATAGCTGCTAGAGTCGACTGTATCTTCACGTCCTCAGTCCCCGCCAAAATATGTCCAAACATAAGCTATAATAGCTGCTGGAGTCGACTGTATCTTCTCGTCCTCAGTCATCACCAAAATATGTCCAAACATCAGCTATAATAGCTGCTGGAGTCGACTGTATCTTCTTGTCCTCAGTCATCACCAAAATATGTCCAAACATCAGCTATAATAGATGCTGGAGTCGACTGTATCTTCTTGTCCTCAGTCATCACCAAAATATGTCCAAACATCAGCTATAATAGCTGCTGGAGTCGACTGTATCTTCTCGTCCTCAGTCATCACCGAAATATGTCCAAACATCAGCTATAATAGCTGCTGGAGTCGACTGTATCTTCTTGTCCTCAGTCATCACCAAAATATGTCCAAACATCAGCTATAATAGATGCTGGAGTCGACTGTATCTTGTCCTCAGTCATCACCAAAATATGTCCAAACATCAGCTATAAAAGCTGCTGGAGTCGACTGTATCTTCTTGTCCTCAGTCATCACCAAAATATGTCCAAACATCAGCTATAAAAGCTGCTGGAGTCGACTGTATCCTCTCGTCCTCAGTCATCACCAAAATATGTCCAAACATCAGCTATAAAAGCTGCTGGAGTCGACTGTATCTTCTTGTCCTCAGTCATCACCAAAATAAGTCCAAACATCAGCTATAAAAGCTGCTGGAGTCGACTGTATCCTCTCGTCCTCGGTCGTCACCAGGATCTCACAGGACTTATATTGTTTCTTTAGCTGTGGAGGACATAGTGACTGCTGCCATCTAGAGGCCTGAATTTTAGTTGCAACAGAAAAATGAACAAACCCTATTAATATTTGCATGTCAATTGTTATTAAAATATACAATTATTTAATTGTTTACACACTTTATTGAAATATAAACCATAAAAGAACTATAATTAAAAAATGAAAAATCTATATACGTTTCTTTACGCACAATATACTAAAAATGTAAACGTCATAAAAACAGCACAACAAACATTTTACACAATAAACATGTTAAAGAAAAGGGTTAGAAAAAAAGCTGAAATGATTGAAATTCGAAGGTTATTTCTTAGTTCAGCATCTGGCAGATACACATACAGCAGAAACAACCACTTAAATGTTACATCTGTGAAGTATTTAATTATCTAGATGTATTTGAGGATCCAAAGATCCATAATATGAACTTGAATATCCTGTGACGATCATTTCAAGTGTTATGTTGTACAAAGAGGTTTTATTTTCATATAGTTTCCGTGACAACGTCTCGTCCCTTTATGACACTTGAATGTCCGGGACTGACCTGTGGTAGAGCTCTGTGTTAAACTTTAAACTGCTTCACGCATCACGAGTCAAGACGTGTCATAAATATTAAATATCAATTAAAGTCTTGTTGTCAACACTGTAGAGATGTCGCGGTTTATCTTATCTGTCCACTCGTTTACTGATAAGAATAGTTTCTTTATCTCACTGGGGCAAAGTTGATGTGTGACAAACTTTATTCCTCTAAACCCGTGTTTTTATTATTTAAAAAAAACAAAAAACACTACTCAGAATGAGTAGAAATTGAGTACCACAGGGGTCGACTCTTGGACCATTAATGTTTCGTCTATATACATAAATCACAAGTATTATTTTAAGCTGCAGAAACACATTTTTCTGTAGCTTTTAAAAATTCTGTTCCGTTGCATTAAAAGTCTTGAATGAAGTCTTCATCAATTTGCAGTGAAGTTGTTTGTTTTCCACATCAGAGGAAGCATTAGCAGTTGTTAATTGTACAATTTTCAACTGTAATCAAACCATTTTCAACTTTAATCAAACAATTTCCCACTATAATCAAACTAGTTTATACTCTAATCAAACAATTTAACTATACTCAAACAATTTTCAACTAAAATCAAACTATTTTATACTCTAATCAAACAATTTAACCATAATCAAACAATTTCCCACTATAATCAAACTAGTTTATACTCTAATCAAACAATTTAACTATAATCAAACAATTTTATACTCTAATCAAACTATTTTATACTCTAATCAAACAATTTAACTATAATCAAACTATTGTCTACTGTAGTACCACAGGGGGTCGACTCTTGGACCATTAATGTTTTGTCTATGTACGTAAATCACATGTTGTAAGCTTCAAAAACACATTTTTCTGTAGCTTTTAAAAATTCTGTTCCGTTGCTTTTAAATTCTTGAACGGAGTCTTCATCAATTTTCAGTTTGAAGAAGGTAGTTGTGTTTGTTTTTCCACATCAAAGGAAGCATTAGCAGTTGTTAATTGTACAATTTTCAACTGTAATCAAACCATTTTCAAACTTTAATCAAACTATTTTCTACTATAATCAAACAATTTAACTATAATCAAACCATTTTCCACTATAATCAAAGTATTTTCTACTATAATCAAAAAAATGTAACTATAATCAAACAATTTAACTATAATCAAACCATTTTCAACTATAATCAAACTATTTTCCACTGTAGTACCACAGGGGTCAACTCTTGTACCATTAATTATTATATATCTACAAATATCACATGTTGTTTTTGCAGAAGATGTATTATTTTAAGCTACAAAAAACACATATTTCTGTAGCTCTTAAAAATACTGTTCTGTTGCTTTTAAAGTCTTGAACGGAGTCTTCATCAATTTTCAGTTTGAAGCAGGTAGTTGTGTTTGTTTTTCCACATCAAAGGAAGCATTAGCAGTTGTTAAGTGTCATTTGGTTCTGCCCGTGGACTGTGTTCAGGCTCTTTAAAGTGAAGCAGCTTTCAGAGCTTTCATGCTCAAATAAAGAAGCTCTCTTCACATGTTAATCATAATTGGACACTCCACAGAAACCACTGATTGCTTTTATTTCTGCCACGATGTTAGAGAAACCTTTATTTCCTGATCCTAACTTGTTTGTGTGATTCACGACGGTGTTTGTCCTGCACAGGGAAGGGTCGTTACGGCGAGGTGTGGCGAGGACAGTGGCAGGGAGAGAGCGTCGCCGTCAAGATCTTCTCGTCCAGAGACGAAAAGTCCTGGTTCCGGGAGACGGAGATCTACAACACGGTTCTTTTGAGACACAAGAATATTCTGGGTATGTCAGGACTTTAATGTAACCATTTTTTTTAAAAACACATTTCAACAATAAATAAACATTTTCAATCAAATCATTTTCAACAGTAATCAAACAATTTTAATCAAACAGTTTTCTCTTGTAATTAAACGATTTTCAACAGTAATCAAACAATTTATAACTATTATCAAACAATTTCCAACTATAATCAAACAATTTTTATCTGTAATCAAACAATTTTCAACTATAATAATTTTTTTTAAACTATTATCAAACAATTTTCAACTATAATCAAACATTTTCAACGGTAATCAAACAATTTTCATCTATAAACACATT
This sequence comes from Callionymus lyra, assembly GCF_982586985.1. Classification (NCBI taxonomy): domain Eukaryota; kingdom Metazoa; phylum Chordata; class Actinopteri; order Syngnathiformes; family Callionymidae; genus Callionymus; species Callionymus lyra. The sequence continues at coordinate 14,065,911 of NC_141829.1, forward strand.
TTTTCATCTATAACCAAACAGTTTTCAACTTTAATCAAACAATTTCAACAGTAATCAGAATTTTCAATTACAATCAAACAATTTTCATCTAATATCAAAATATTTTAATCTATAATCAAACAATTTTCATCTATAATCCAACAATTTTCATCTATAATCAAACAATTTTCAACTATAATCAATTTTTTTTAAACTATTATCAAACAATTTTCAACTATAATCAAACATTTTCAACGGTAATCAAACAATTTTCATCTATAAACACATTTTTTCATCTATAACCAAACAATTTTCAACTATAATCAAACATTTTCAACGGTAATCAAACAATTTTCATCTATAAACACATTTTTTCATCTATAACCAAACAATTTTCAACTTTAATCAAACAATTTCAACAGTAATCAGAATTTTCAATTACAATCAAACAATTTTCATCTAATATCAAACTATTTTAATTTATAATCAAACAATTTTCATCTATAATCAATCAATTTTCAACTACCATCAAACATTTTCAACTATAATCAAACAATTTTCATCTATTATCAAACAATTTTCAACTGTAATCAAACATTTTCAACTGTAATCAAACATTTTCAACTATTATTAAACATTTTCGACTATATTAAAACAATTTTTATTGATAATCAAACAATTTTAATCTATAATCAATCAATTTTCAACTTCAATCAAACAATTTTAATCAAACAATTTTCAACCATAATCAAACAATATTCACCTACAATAAAAAAAAATGTAATCAAACAATCGTCTACTGGGAACAAACAATTTTCAATATAATGAAACCGTTTTCAATGTTCACGTCTTCTTCATCTCAGGCTTCATCGCGTCCGACATGACGTCCAGGAACTCCAGCACTCAGCTGTGGCTCATCACTCACTTCCACGAGATGGGTTCCCTGTACGACTACCTGCAGCTGGTCACCCTGGACGCCCTGGGCTGCCTCCGCATGGCTCTGTCCATCGCCAGCGGCCTGGCCCACCTCCACGTGGAGATCTTCGGCACTCAGGGCAAACCGGCCATCGCCCACCGAGACCTGAAGAGCAAGAACATCCTGGTGAAGAAGAACGGCCAGTGCTGCATCGCCGATCTCGGTAGGTGCCGAGTCAACACTTTATTTTTGTTTTTAATCGACAAACACAGCAGCGACGTCACACTTAGGACTCGTCAGACCACTTGATCTAATAGAGCAGATTTCCACGTGCGCACGCACGACTTGAAGCTAGAGTCCTGAAGCCGCAGGAGCATGTATTAAGCTCAATGTTCCAGAGATGCGGCTCCCCGCTGCTGGCTAAATAAGTTAACGCCCGCAGAGAACATCCTGTTTGTGAGACTCGTTTTGACATCAAGTGTTTGTTTTTTTTCCTCGTCCCCCTCCGGGCGCTCAGGTCTGGCCGTCATGCACTTCCAAGACACCAACGAGCTGGACGTGGGCAGCAACCCCAAAGTGGGCACCAAGCGCTACATGGCCCCCGAGGTGCTGGACGACTCCATCCAGATGGACTGCTTCGAGTCCTTCAAGAGGGTGGACATCTGGGCTCTGGGCCTGGTGCTGTGGGAGGTCGCCAGGAGGACGGTCAGCAACGGTCAGTGGCTTGTTGTCGGAGCGACACGAGTGTTTGGATAGAAACTGAGTCGATTTTAAACTGAGTCTGGAAAAATATTTAGGGTTTTTAAAGACAAAAATAAGAAGGAATTGCTGATAAGAATAGTTTCTTTATCTCACTGGGGCGAAGTTGACGTGTGACAAACTTTATTTCTCTACACAGAAATAAATGTTTTAATTTTTTTATCTTTTAAAAACACTACTCTCATTAATGATTTGAAATGGAGTACCACAGGGGTAGACTCTTGGACCATTAATGTTTCATATATATATACATATTACATTTTTTTTTTTACAGAAGATGCATTATTTTAAGCTAAAAACAACACCATTTTCTGTAACTTGAAACATGAAGTTGTGTTTGTTTTCCACACCAGAGGAAGCATTAGCAGTTGATAATTGTACAATTTTCAACCATAATCAAACAATTTTCAACTAAAGTCAATCAAATGTTCTACTTTAATCTAATTATTTTCAACTATAAATTGTAAACTGTAAAATAAAGTATTTTTCTTTTGTCTTCAGATATTATTTCTGTTTCTAACCCAGACGGCAAATGTTTTTAAACAAGTAATTTAGGATTTATTTTTATCTTTTTATCTGAAAATAAGATCATCTTCTGGACTCGTCATGTGATTGTAACTCGTCAATAAGTATGTTATATTGTATTTGATTATTTCACATGTACTCCCACACCTTGACGTTATTATATATAAATTAAAATTGTATTGCTGAAAAAAAAACACTTTTATTTAATATACAATTGAAACCATTTTAAAATATCTCAAATATGACAATTTTTACATTTAAGGATCATTTATTTTTTAATTCGATTATAAAAACATGTATGTATTAAATGATCTACTATCTATATTAAAAAAAAAATCAAACAAAATGTAAAAAAAATACAAAAATAATCATAATTATACCTTCAACAAACCTTTAGAAACATGTACTTTTTGACATAAACGTATATTAAAATGAACTACTATAAATAAACCGTACATTGTTATTGTTACCAGTACAACGTTCAACCATATATTCTCACTAGATGAGATAAACAAATTATTCTAAATCATAACACTTGATTTCCTGTCGCGCCGCAGGTATCGTTGAAGACTACAAGCCGCCGTTTCACGACGTGGTTCCCAGCGACCCCAGTTTCGAGGACATCAGGAAGGTGGTGTGCGTGGACCAGCAGAGACCCAACATCCCCAACAGGTGGTTCTCCGACCCGGTGAGTTCCTCTCTCTGCACCTCCGCCGTTTTACTAGACGGAATAACTGACTCTTTTGTGTCCTCGACAGACTTTAACGTCCATGGCTAAACTCATGAAGGAGTGCTGGTACCAGAACCCGTCGGCCCGGTTGACAGCCCTGCGCATCAAAAAGACTCTGACCAAGATCGACAACTCCCTGGACAAAATCAAGACGGACATTTGAGTTCCAGGACCAGGAGGACGATGATGATGATGATGATGAACCCTTTTTTCTCCGAGGACGACCGGAGCATGGACCGTTTGTTCTGGTGGTCCAGACTCGACTGGCGTCAGAACTCTTTATTTATTTTTAAAAAAGGCCAGGACGGGGGGGAAAAAACATTTTGGCATCCAAAGATGGCGAGACCTTCACAGAGGAGAACGACGACGACGATGTTTCATCACCGGAGCGGAAGAAACATTTCCCGGGCATTAAACGACTGCTAGAAAACGTTTGGAAAAAAAAAAAAAAAAAACACTCAGCAATTTTTCAATCCACCTGGTGGTTGAGTCTGAAACTGCATATCTAGTTTTCATCTAGTTGTACAGCTGCATCCATTATTTTTTTTAAATGTTCAACCAAAAGTACTGTGTATTTACGTTGACTTTGTTTCAGCTTTACAGACAAACATGCTAAAGAACAAACACGAGCTGCTAGATGATGCTGGCTCCGCCCCCTCTGTGTGTGTGTGTGTGGAAGGGGCGGGGCCTGTAAATACGCCTGTAAAAGTGTGTGTCGTCCAGTACATGAAGTCAAACTTCAAAACTTTTTACATTTCTTTAACCTTTTATATCAACTAGTGATTTTCTATTTAATAAATAGAAGAAAAAAACAAAAACGTTGTCACGTGTCATTTGTGTGTCGGTGAAATACAGATGAAGGATTTCCATTGGTGCAGGTGAGTCCGGTCTGGGTTCGGGCTGGTGCTCGTCTTTACCGTAATGACTGTTGTAAGAGCTCAGGTTCTCTGCTTTCAGACGGTGGTTAAACCTTCCAGCTGCGACGAGCCTTCAAGGAGTTACGGTAAATTTCAAATCTAAAAAATGGTTCGTAAAGAGTCCAATATCTTTGTCTATATCTCACAAACGTGAAGAACATTGTCCCGGATTTTTTTGTCATTTAATTGAGAACAAAATAACTTTGACGCGTGTAGATTTGATTCGTAATTATTCAATTTAAAAAAAAAATCTCGAATCAGAAAAAATGTTTTCATAAAGAAAAGAGTTAATTTAAAAAAAATGAAAATTGTCTTTGAAGTCATTTTTTGGGGGATTTAGGCCAAATTATGATTATGACATTTTGGATTAACTATTTAAGTAAAAAATAATGCTTTAATAAAAAATGGAACAAGAATGAGGGAACTTCTTTTTTAAAGTGAAAAAGTTTTTTTTACATTTGTGAAGTCTTTTTTTATTAAAAAGGAAACATTTTTTAAGTTTTTTTTTTTTTTTTGGAAAACCAAGTTTTCAAGTATTTCTTATTGAAGTGAAAATTGTTTTATTTTCTTTGATTGAATTCAAGATGACTTTTCGGAGGTATTTCGTCCTTGATTCTATCACTTAAGTTCTCATGTATGAAAAAAAGCAACGACTGTTTTTAAATCTGATCTGAAAAGTGAAGCGATCTTTCTTTTTGTAGCTTTAAAGTTTCTTAAATTTTGAATTAATCAAATGTTTTGAATTTTTTTTTTATTGAAACAAATTTTGAACAATTGCTTTTATGTAAGTGACTTACATACGTAATTTTTTTCAAAGTCTTTCATTTGAGTGAAAACAGTTTTGAAGACGATCTTTTTGTATTAAAAATAGGGGAAAAGATATTTTTTTACTGTAGTGAAAAAAGTTTTAAAGTCATTTTTTAAATTGAACCGAAAACATTTTTGACATTTTCTTTTTTAACTGAACTGAAATCGTTTTGAAGCTGAATTTTGTACGAATTTAAATTTTTAAATTTTTAATATTTTAAGGGGAGAAAGTTTTGATTTTTTTTGTGAAGCAGGTTTTAAAGTATTTTTTTAAATCGTGAAAACCTTTTTGAATTTTGTATTGAATTGAAAAACGTTTTGCATTTTTTTTTGTATTGAATTGAAACAAATAGTTTTTATGGAAAAGACATTTTTTCAAGTCTTTCATTTAAGTGAAAACAGATCTGAAGCCATTTTTTATTAAAAATATTTAAAAATATTTATAAATATTTTTTTTATCGTAGGGAAAAGAGTTTTAAAGTCATTTTTTTAATTGAAGTAAAATAATTTCAGTTTAATAAAACAAAGGAATGCTCCTTCCCAGGTGCAAAACTAATAGACTCAAGGACTCATTCATTCCTCGGGTTATTAAATTGTACAATTCTGAGTTCAGGGGCAGGAGTGGAGTGAAAGTATCTGAATGTTCTGTTCTATGTTAATCTTTGTATCCTTTCTTTGTCTTTGTTATTTTTCTTTGATCTATGTTCTTTATCTTTATCTTTAGACTTAGATTGTATCATCTTGTTCTTTCTCTTTATTTCTCTTTGTTCTTGTTCTTATTTTATTTTGATTATTTTCTTTGGAAAATTGCTGTATTTGCTGTGGATAAACTTAGAAAAAAACAATTTAGTCAATAAAGTTCTACCTAACCTAACCTAAAGCAGTTGTTTGTACGATTTTTTTTTTAATTTTAAATATTTAAAAGGGAAAAAGTTTAGTTTTTTTATTGAAGTGAAACCGGTTTTAAAATCATTTTTAAATTTAAATTAAAACATTTCTGTACTTGTTTTTCTTATTTGGAATATTTAAGGGGAAAAAGTTTTAAAGTCATTTTTTAATTGAAATAAAAACATTTCAAAAGTTTTTTTTATTGAACTGAAATAGTTTTTCTTTTTATTATTTGAAATATTTAAAAGGGGAAAAAGTTTAGAATTTTTTTTATTGAAGTGAAATACTTTTAAAGCCGTTCTTAAATAAAAACTAAAACAGATCTGAAGCCATTTTTTTGTATTCAAAATATCAAAAGGGGGAAAAAAGGGGTATTTTTATTGAAGTGAAAAAAAGTTTTAAATTTTTTTTTTTATTGAACTTTAAATATTTAAGCTGTTTTTTATTACGGATTTTTTTTTTTATTCAAAACATTTAAAGGGGAAAGAGTTTACATATTTTTTAATTTAAGTGAAAACATTTTTAAAGTTTTTTATATAAGTGAAAAACTAAAGCTAAAATATTTAAAGGGAGAAAAAGTTACAACTTTTTTTTTTTCATTTTATTGAAACAAGTTTCAAAGTATTTTGTTTATTGACTGATACTAATAAAAAAATCCAGGAGCCTCATGGATTCTCCCCAACAACCTCACTCACCTCCATGACCTCCAGCAGCTTCTCTCAGAAACTAGTTCCTACCTGCTGCTCTCGTATTTTCACTCACGGTGACCGCGACAGTTGAGTTTATTCATTTTAGTGTGACCCGCAGCATCACTTTCTCTCTTCACATGTCTGCGCCAGTGAGCCTCAGTATAATCCGATTACCTTCCCGTCCGTGGAGGCGGAGCCGCGCGAGCTCTGGATCCACGCGTCACGCACTAAGTCACTCAGTGTGGGGCACATCACCGGCGCGGCGGATGGATTCCTCCGCCATGTGTTGCGGGCACAGACCCACCGCCGAGTAGCCGCGACCACCGGTGCGACCACCGCGGAGCAGATGCGGGTCTTGACATGACTCGAGCCGGGAGACGGAGTTTTCACGCGGCGTTGTTGCTCCTGACGGTCGTTCGTCTGACCACAGGTAAGACTCGCACACCTGGGGACACCATACATGCAGTACTACACCTTTATAGTACTTTTATAACGGATACTGCAGCTGTATTTACTGTTAAAAAAAGTCAAATACTGCAAGATGTCATTTCACACGTCAACGCAGGTGACATGTGTACCTGGAGGATTTAGCCCCGCCCACGTGCTCAGGTCGAATGGAGTCCACGTGACGTCATGCTCTTTCGATCAATTAATGAAACGATAAACAAGTAGTTTTATTAGCATTTTATCGTCTTTGGATGTTAAAAGAATATGATGATATTGTTTTAAAATACTTAATATAAATATTTATTTGCCGTTTTTCACTTTGTTGCGTCATATATATAGATATATATCTAAATTCCAAAAAACTAATTGAGTTCATTATTCAATAAAAAATAAATTCAACTTTTCCAAAAAAACGGAAAATGATAAACTTATATCGACTACTAAATATTTTATATAAAACTATTATTATTATTATAGTTGCTTGTTTAATATTTACATTTTTTTAATCTTTGTACCATCAAAACAATTACAAGTATTTATGTTTCAGTTATTATTTATTTTGTTGTTGTTACTATTATAATAGTTGGTGTCCCTGCATACATAATAATGAACATTGACATTATTTTAGTTAATTTAACCTTTTTAAAACTATTTAAACTAAGCTATTTACAATTTTTTTTAAACTATTTAATTATATAGTTTTTTATCAAGATAAATTAAATTAAGTTAAATAGAGAATCTGACTAATTAATTTATATATTTTAAACAAACTTTATTAAAATGTTTTACACACATAAGTTAAGTTAATTGTTATATCAAGGAAGGAAGACTTATTTAACTTATTTTTTTTAGACTTGGTTATTTTATTTGTATCAAGTTTGATGGCCTTATATTTACATTACAATGTATTGTTTATTCATCTTCTGATTACAATTTTTTTTTAAATTATTTAATTATATAGTTTTTATCAAGATAAATTACAGTTAGGATGTTAAATAGAGAATCTGACTAATTATTTATATATTTTAAACAAACTTTATTAAGATGTTTTACACACACACAAGACGTCAGACCAGTTAATATTTTACATTTTCAATATTTGTCTTTATGATGTATTTGTGTATGATAATGTACTTATGAGTGACAAAACACATATTAAACGAGCTCCGACAAAAACAAACCAAGTCATTTTGTTATAACTCTGTTGATCGATAAAGTCAAATTAATTATAAGTTTCATTAAAAAATAGTGGAAACTAGGATAAAAAAATTTGAATAAAAAGGAAAATAATTTCTGAGTTCGGGGGCAGGAGTGAAGTAAAAGTATCATGATATTCTATGTTTGTCTTTGTATCCTTTGTCTTTGTTATTTTTCTTTGATCTATGTTCTTTATCAATATCTTTAGACTTAGATTGTATCATCTTGTTCTTCCTCTTTATTTCTCTTTGTTCTTGTTCTTATTTTTTATTTTAATTTTTTATTTATTTTTATGAATAATTGCTGTATTGCTGTAGCTAATTGGAAAAAAAAACAATTTCAATCAATAAAGTTCCACCTAACCTAACCATATAATAATAAATCGTATCTAATTAGGACAATGAACAGGATAAACAAAGGGAACATATAATATTAATTTAATTGTTGGTGGGATTATTGGAACAATGTTCCAAGTTCTTATATTTCAAAATAAATTATATATTTTCAAGAAAATCAAAAAATAGTTAAATTCTATAAATCAATTTCAAATCTAAAAATATTTATGTTCCAGTAAAAAAAATCATCAGAAACGTCAAGACCAAGATCCCAACCTCAATATAATGTAAAATAAATACTATTTTTTCAAGTGTTTCACTATGAAAACAGGTGTTTTGAAGAGCGTCTGTTAATCTACCGCTCGCCGCGATAACCTCGTTCTCCTGTTCTGACCTCGGGCGAGAAGCTGCAAACTTTCTCAACAATAACGGCGTCACTGATCAACCAACCATGCCAAAGGTCAGCGTCTGTATCCGGCCAGCCAATCGGAGCGGCCGAGGGATTTCTCCGTCAAGTTTATTAAGCGAGCTTTGCTGACGGAGGCGAGCAATGTTCCGTCCACACGTGTGTTTATCTACTGTACTCTTATCAACCACCAGAAGGTCCAGCTTCAGTTACTGATTCAGAAGAACGTTGATTATTTCAGAGAACATTTTAAAAAATGTGTTTGTCTGGAATGAACTGGTTTTTGTTGCTGTTTCCACCCATAATTCATTGCAGCTCTGCTGATGAATGAATATTTGAAGACCATAGTTTTCAGTTAGACGTGAATTAATGAGGAGAACAAGTTCAAGATGTTTTTTTTGTGGTGAAAGAAGAGCTGAGCCAGAAGGCAAAGCTACTAATGATGTCATCACAAGATTTCAGTTGATGCTTTTTTTAAATTATTTATATATATTTAGACGTAAGTAAGTAAGTAAGTAATTTTTATTTGTATAGCGCTTTTCCAGACCAGGGTCACAAAGCGCTTAAACAATCAAAACAAAATTCAATAAAGTATATACTTTAAAGATCAAGATAAAACTGATAACACAACAGGAGTTCCAGAAAATCAAGGAAAAGCCTTCAGCATTAGTTTCAGTTAATATGAAGTAGGGTTTTCAAAAGTACTTAATTGTTATATCAAGGAAGGAAGACTTATTTAACTTATTTTTTTTAGACTTGGTTATTTTATTTTTATCAAGTTTGATGGCCTTATGTTTACATTACAATGTATTGTTTATTCATCTTTAACACTATCTCAAACCTGAAAGTTGTTATCATAGTTGCAGTTTATTTATCAGAAATATTTAACTTGGTTCTGTACATTTTTATGTGTTGCAACTGAAGCTACTGGAGTGTTGAGTATCATAAAGAAGTTAATGATATTGTTTTTATCAATACAAGTTTAGGTTTTCAAAGCAATCGTACACTTCAAGTGATAAACATATTATCTTTGTATATGTCAAAGTAAAGCTTGGAATCCAGTAGGATCTGTACTAGTAGGAGTCCAGATCCTACTGGATTCCAATGTGTACTTTGACATATACATCGTTTTCGTACAATTATAGATTGTTTAACTGTCACAAACCAAATTATTAATTAAAATCAAACGATTCCTTTAAATCAAACTATTTTTTTCTTTAAACAAAACAGTTTCAGCTGATTCAATAATATACATATTGAATTGAAAAATAATAAACTAAAATTTTCGTTTTAAAATGTATTATTAATATAATGATAACGCCGTGTTTCTAGAAATGTAGGTGTTTACATTAAAATAAAATAGAATATTGCAGCATTAAGTCCAGATTAGCTTCTTATTAGAGAAGTCTGGCTCTCTTAGTTTCAATTGCTGCCCCCACAACCCTGCCTTGATAAGGAAACTAAAAGGAACTATTACTAACTAACTACTATCAACAAATCTATCACAGTTTTTATAAAAATACAAATTGTGTATTAAAAGACTAATGGGTTGTTATCCTTGTAAAATCGAGTTCAAATGAGACGTGAACAGAATATAAATGAAAGAATAAGGTTAGGTTAGGTAGAATTTTATTGTTTTTTTTCCAAATTATCCACAGCAAATACAACAATTTTTCATAAAAATAATCAAAATAAAATAAGAACAAGAACATAAAGAGAAAGAACAAGATGACACAATCTAAGTCTAAAGATAAAGATAAAGAACATAGATCAAAGAAAAATAACAAAGACAAAGGATACAAAGACTTACATAGAACAGAACATCATGATACTTTTACTTCACTCCTGCCCCCGAACTCATGATAATTTTACTCCATTATAATAAATAATAAATCAAAATAGTAGTTTTAATATTTTACCTATTGATCGATCAAACTACTGAAGCAACGATGGCGCCCCGCCGCGTGGTCCTAGCGCCTGTCTCGTTCCTGTATTTGTTTTCATTGTTTCTACATATATCGGATCAGAAAACACATTTTGTTAAAAAACATCTCCAACCGCTTCGGTCGTTGACTGTTCGAGACAAATATGTGGAGCAGTTTTTGAAGTTCAACAGACGAGAAACAGAAGTTAAACGAGGTAAAGTTTCCATATAGAGAAGACTGAATATTGTTAGCTTAGCATCATTGTGCTAGCATGCAGCTCGTAGCTAGCTTTCTTTAAACATTAGGCTAACATAATAAATAGCTAAACAAATGATTTTATTTGGTGTAAATGGTGTTTAAGGTACAACAACATTAAACTAAAATGTAGTTAAAAATTAATATCTTGTGATAAGTATACTAAGGTGCATTCAGGTGCTGTCGGAATTCATCCGCGTTAGCATTTAGCTTTAAACATTTTAATTTAAGTAAAAGGGACTGTTTTAAACTTATTATCTTTTTTTTTTTTAAACAAATTATCCTCAAACAAGCGTCAGAACATGACCATGAAGATGTGTTGGTTAATAGTTTGTTTTGTCCCGCATCTCCAAAAGATTCTTGAACATCTTCTTTTTAAAAAATGACCAGACTAGACTTCAGCGCCGACTCCTCTGGTCAGGGACGCACTTGAGGAGTTTCTGCTATTCATTGGATTTTGAGCCTTTTGTGTTCAGATCCAAACACTGTCGCTTTTTTCATTTTGAAAATATTTTTGTACTGATGAAATACTTTTCATTTAAATGAAACCTGTTTTTTTTTGTTTTTTTACTTTTGATTTTTGCTCAATTGAAAACGTTTCTTGCGATTAAAGGAAGAAGACTTTGCATGTTTGCAGTGTCATGGATGTAATTCACAATTAAAATAGTAAAGATCAACGTGGAGAGACGTACATGATAATACAAAAATATATATTACAATAAAAAGTCACATAATATGTTCATATGTGAGTATTGATAACTGAATACTGTCTAATATGCAAACAATAAATAAACCACTAGTTAGTTTTTAATGTATTTTTCTATTTATTTAATATATTACTGATAAAAACAAAATGAATCCTAATTATTTTCTTGTTTTCTTTTAAATTGTATGTATTTTAGTACATTTAAAATGTATTATTTTATCCCTTTTTTTTTATTAATCATAGCCCTGTTCTTTTTAGGTTTTTATATTCTGCATTATTTCTTATACTACTCTCCACAACTTTCTTTCATTATTATTTCATCATCCATTTCTTTACACTCCCAATTTACACAGTATTTCTATTTTGTATTTTTCTTATAGTTTGTTACTTTTTTACCATTAACTTTACACTGCCATATTTTTCTTTTTGTTTTTCATTTTCTATTTTCATTCAATTATTTATCATACTTTTTTTTTAAATTAATGACTAATCTATACATTATTTAATTGTTTTTATTATTTTTTTAAGTTAATTTGTTAGTTATTTACATTTAAATTTTCAGCCTATAATGTTTCCTAGTTTCATCTTTCTTTCTCTATTTTTATTTAATATTTTTATCAAACCTTTTTTAACACATTATTTATATTCTTTTTTAAAGTCTTACTATTTTCACATTTCAATTTTCAGTGCCATATTTTTCTTTTACTCTTCGCATTATTTTCTTTTTCTCTCGATCATCATTTAATTATTTCAACATACATTTTTTTAAACCCTCAATTTACAAATGCTCATATTTTCCCACTTATAACTGCATTTTTCCTGCTAATTCTACAGTTAAATAAGCGAGAAAGTGTAACGTGAAGACAGTGTAGTCCTGGGTCGGACCCATGGCACCCTCCCTAGACAGGTGTCACCTGCCACCTTCTCAAACAAAGCATGACAGGAGCTGCAAGTGGAACGGCTGGATTATCTGGTGTTAAACTAAGAGCTGGTTTAGGAAGGACTTATGTAACTGCGCTAATCCATGAATGAAAGTGAGCGGCCGCGCTTGACTCGGGGATAAATCGTGAAATTGATCAGCGTTGATTTGTTGTGCGGCAGCTCTCAGGTGTGCGTGCCAGCTGTGCGACAACAACGTCTGCGAGACGACGGCCGACGGCGCCTGCTGGAGCTCCGTGATGCTCATCGACGGCAAGGAGGAGGCGGACAAGTCGTGCCTGTCCTCCTCGGAGATGCAGGCCCAGGTCTTCTGCTACAGCTCGGCCAACGTGTCCAAGAGAAGCTGCTGCTTCACCGACTTCTGCAACAACCAGACGCTGCGTTTATTCCCAGGTGAGGCTCACACCTGACGACTCGCACCTGACGACTCGCACCTGACCACTCGCACCTGACCACTCGCACCTGACGACTCGCACCTGACGACTCGCCCCTGACCACTCGCACCTGACCACTCGCACCTGACCACTCGCACCTGACCACTCGCACCTGACGACTCGCACCTGACCACTCGCACCTGACGACTCGCACCTGACGACTCGCACCTGACGACTCGCACCTGACCACTCGCACCTGACCACTCGCACCTGACGACTCGCACCTGACCACTCGCACCTGACGACTCGCACCTGACCACTCGCACCTGACGACTCGCACCTGACCACTCGCACCTGACGACTCGCCCCTGACCACTCGCCCCATGAAGACTCGCCCCTGACGACTCGCACCTGACGACTCGCACCTGACGACTCGCACCTGACGACTCGCACCTGACGACTCGCACCTGACGACTCGCACCTGACGACTCGCACCTGACGACTCGCACCTGACGACTCGCACCTGACGACTCGCCCCTGACCACTCGCACCTGACGACTCGCACCTGACCACTCGCCCCTGACCACTCGCACCTGACGACTCACACCTGACGACTCGCACCTGACCACTCGCACCTGACCACTCGCCCCTGACCACTCGCACCTGACGACTCGCACCTGACGACTCGCACCTGACCACTCGCACCTGACCACTCGCCCCTGACCACTCGCACCTGACGACTCGCACCTGACGACTCGCACCTGACCACTCGCACCTGACCACTCGCCCCTGACGACTCGCACCTGACGACTCGCACCTGACGACTCGCACCTGACCACTTGCCCCATGAAGACTCGCACCTGACGACTCGCACCTGACGACTCGCACCTGACGACTCGCACCTGACGACTCGCACCTGACCACTCGCCCCATGAAGACTCGCCCCTGACGACTCGCACCTGACGACTCGCACCTGACGACTCGCACCTGACGACTCGCACCTGACGACTCGCACCTGACCACTCGCACCTGACGACTCGCCCCTGACCACTCGCACCTGACGACTCGCACCTGACCACTCGCCCCATGAAGACTCGCCCCTGACGACTCGCACCTGACGACTCGCACCTGACGACTCGCACCTGACGACTCGCACCTGACGACTCGCACCTGACGACTCGCACCTGACCACTCGCACCTGACGACTCGCACCTGACGACTCGCACCTGACGACTCGCACCTGACCACTCGCACCTGACGACTCGCCCCTGACGACTCGCACCTGACGACTCGCACCTGACGACTCGCACCTGACGACTCGCCCCATGAAGACTCGCACCTGACGACTCGCACCTGACGACTCGCACCTGACGACTCGCCCCATGAAGACTCGCCCCTGACCACTCGCACCTGACGACTCGCACCTGACCACTCGCCCCTGACGACTCGCACCTGACCACTCGCACCTGACGACTCGCACCTGACGACTCGCCCCTGACGACTCGCCCCTGACGACTCGCACCTGACCACTCGCCCCATGAAGACTCGCACCTGACGACTCGCACCTGACGACTCGCACCTGACGACTCGCACCTGACCACTCGCACCTGACCACTCGCACCTGACGACTCGCACCTGACGACTCGCCCCTGACGACTCGCCCCTGACGACTCGCCCCTGACGACTCGCACCTGACCACTCGCCCCATGAAGACTCGCACCTGACGACTCGCCCCTGACGACTCGCACCTGACGACTCGCACCTGACGACTCGCCCCATGAAGACTCGCCCCTGACCACTCGCACCTGACGACTCGCCCCATGAAGACTCGCCCCTGACGACTCGCACCTGACCACTCGCACCTGACGACTCGCACCTGACGACTCGCCCCTGACGACTCGCACCTGACCACTCGCACCTGACCACTCGCACCTGACGACTCGCACCTGACCACTCGCCCCATGAAGACTCGCACCTGACGACTCGCACCTGACGACTCGCCCCTGACGACTCGCACCTGACCACTCGCACCTGACCACTCGCACCTGACGACTCGCACCTGACCACTCGCCCCATGAAGACTCGCACCTGACGACTCGCCCCTGACGACTCGCCCCTGACGACTCGCACCTGACCACTCGCCCCATGAAGACTCGCACCTGACGACTCGCCCCTGACGACTCGCACCTGACGACTCGCACCTGACGACTCGCACCTGACGACTCGCCCCATGAAGACTCGCCCCTGACCACTCGCACCTGACGACTCGCCCCATGAAGACTCGCCCCTGACGACTCGCACCTGACCACTCGCACCTGACGACTCGCACCTGACGACTCGCCCCTGACGACTCGCACCTGACCACTCGCACCTGACCACTCGCACCTGACGACTCGCACCTGACGACTCGCACCTGACGACTCGCACCTGACCACTCGCACCTGACCACTCGCCCCTGACGACTCGCACCTGACGACTCGCACCTGACGACTCGCACCTGACCACTTGCCCCATGAAGACTCGCACCTGACGACTCGCCCCTGACCACTCGCACCTGACGACTCGCACCTGACGACTCGCACCTGACCACTCGCCCCATGAAGACTCGCCCCTGACGACTCGCACCTGACGACTCGCACCTGACGACTCGCACCTGACGACTCGCACCTGACGACTCGCACCTGACCACTCGCACCTGACGACTCGCACCTGACGACTCGCACCTGACGACTCGCACCTGACCACTCGCACCTGACGACTCGCCCCTGACCACTCGCACCTGACGACTCGCACCTGACCACTCGCCCCATGAAGACTCGCCCCTGACGACTCGCACCTGACGACTCGCACCTGACGACTCGCACCTGACGACTCGCACCTGACGACTCGCACCTGACGACTCGCACCTGACCACTCGCACCTGACGACTCGCACCTGACGACTCGCACCTGACGACTCGCACCTGACCACTCGCACCTGACGACTCGCCCCTGACGACTCGCACCTGACGACTCGCACCTGACGACTCGCACCTGACGACTCGCCCCATGAAGACTCGCACCTGACGACTCGCACCTGACGACTCGCACCTGACGACTCGCCCCATGAAGACTCGCCCCTGACCACTCGCACCTGACGACTCGCACCTGACCACTCGCCCCTGACGACTCGCACCTGACCACTCGCACCTGACGACTCGCACCTGACGACTCGCCCCTGACGACTCGCCCCTGACGACTCGCACCTGACCACTCGCCCCATGAAGACTCGCACCTGACGACTCGCACCTGACGACTCGCACCTGACGACTCGCACCTGACCACTCGCACCTGACGACTCGCACCTGACGACTCGCACCTGACGACTCGCCCCTGACGACTCGCCCCTGACGACTCGCCCCTGACGACTCGCACCTGACCACTCGCCCCATGAAGACTCGCACCTGACGACTCGCCCCTGACGACTCGCACCTGACGACTCGCACCTGACGACTCGCACCTGACGACTCGCACCTGACGACTCGCACCTGACCACTCGCCCCATGAAGACTCGCACCTGACGACTCGCCCCTGACGACTCGCACCTGACGACTCGCACCTGACGACTCGCACCTGACGACTCGCACCTGACCACTCGCACCTGACGACTCGCACCTGACGACTCGCACCTGACGACTCGCCCCTGACGACTCGCCCCTGACGACTCGCCCCTGACGACTCGCACCTGACCACTCGCCCCATGAAGACTCGCACCTGACGACTCGCCCCTGACGACTCGCACCTGACGACTCGCACCTGACGACTCGCACCTGACGACTCGCCCCATGAAGACTCGCCCCTGACCACTCGCACCTGACGACTCGCCCCATGAAGACTCGCCCCTGACGACTCGCACCTGACCACTCGCACCTGACGACTCGCACCTGACGACTCGCCCCTGACGACTCGCACCTGACCCCTCGCACCTGACCACTCGCACCTGACCACTCGCACCTGACCACTCGCCCCATGAAGACTCGCACCTGACGACTCGCACCTGACGACTCGCACCTGACGACTCGCACCTGACCACTCGCCCCATGAAGACTCGCACCTGACGACTCGCACCTGACCACTCGCACCTGACGACTCGCACCTGACCACTCGCCCCATGAAGACTCGCACCTGACGACTCGCACCTGACCACTCGCACCTGACGACTCGCACCTGACCACTCGCCCCATGAAGACTCGCACCTGACGACTCGCACCTGACCACTTGCCCCATGAAGACTCGCACCTGACTAGTGAAGCTTTAAACGTCATTGTTTACAATCGTATCATATGTATCACAATCAGAATTATCAAAAAAAGAAACGTGTTATTATCCTAAATTATTTATCCAAATCAATTAATAATAATCATATTTTTAAGATTTTCCTTTCCCTCAAAATCATGGTAAAAAGCTTTAAAATATTTTTTACTGTGTATATATATATATATATAATATATACAGTAACAAAAAAATAGGTTGCATTCTTTTGCATTACAAATATATATATATGTGTGTGTATATATATATATATATATATATATATACAGTGCCTTGCGAAAGTATTCGGCCCCCTTGAACCTTTCAACATTTCGCCACATTTCAGGCTTCAAACATAAAGATATAAAATTTTAATTTTTTGTCAAGAATCAACAACAAGTGGGACACAATCGTGAAGTGGAACGAAATTTATTGGATAATTTATTCGGCCCCCTTGCGCTAATACTTTGTAGCGCCACCTTTTGCTGCAATTACAGCTGCAAGTCGCTTGGGGTATGTCTCTATCAGTTTTGCACATCGAGAGACTGGAATTCTTGCCCATTCTTCCTTGCAAAACAGCTCGAGCTCAGTGAGGTTGGATGGAGAGCGTTTGTGAACAGCAGTCTTCAGCTCTTTCCACAGATTCTAGATTGGATTCAGGTCTGGACTTTGACTTGGCCATTCTAACACCTGGATACGTCTATTTGTGAACCATTCCATTGTAGATTTGGCTTTATGTTTTGGATCATTGTCCTGTTGGAAGATAAATCTCCGTCCCAGTCTCAGGTCTTTTGCAGACTCCAACAGGTTTTCTTCCAGAATGGTCCTGTATTTGGCTCCATCCATCTTCCCATCAATTTAAGCCATCTTCCCTGTCCCTGCTGAAGAAAAGCAGGCCCAAACCATGATGCTGCCACCACCATGTTTGACAGTGGGGATGGTGTGTTCAGGGTGATGAGCTGTGTTGCTTCTACGCCAAACATATCGTTTTGCATTAAGTTCGATTTTGGTTTCATTGACCAGAGCACCTTCTTCCACATGTTTGGTGTGTCTCCCAGGTGGCTTGTGGCAAACTTTAAACAAGACTTTTTATGGATATCTTTGAGAAATGGCTTTCTTCTTGCCACTCTTCCATAAAGGCCAGATTTGTGCAGTGCACGACTGTTGTCCTATGGACAGACTCTCCCACCTCAGCTGTAGTTATCTGCAGTTCATCCAGAGTGATCATGGGCCTCTTGGCTGCATCTCTGATCAGTCTTCTCCTTGTTTGAGATGAAAGTTTGGAGGGACGGCCGGGTCTTGGTAGATTTGCAGTGGTCTGATACTCCTTCCATTTCAATATAATTGCTTGCACAGTGCTCCTTGAGATGTTTAAAGCTTGGGAAATCTTTTTGTAACCAAATCCGGCTTTAAACTTCTCCACAACAGTATCTCGGACCTGCCTGGTGTGTTCCTTTGTCTTCATGGTTCTCTCTGCGCTTTAAACAGAACCCTAAAACTATCAAAGAGCAGGTGCATTTATACGGAGACTTGATTACACACAGCATTCTATTTATCATCATCAGTCATTTAGGACAACATTGGATCATTCAAAGATCCTCACTGAACTTCTGGAGTGAGTTTGCTGCACTGAAAGTAAAGGGGCCGAATAATATTGCACGCCCCACTTTTCAGTTTTTTATTTGTTAAAAAAGTTTAAATTATCCAATAAATTTCGTTCCACTTCACGATTGTGTCCCACTTGTTGTTGATTCATGACAAAAAATTAAAATTTTATATCTTTATGTTTGAAGCCTGAAATGTGGCGAAATGTTGAAAGGTTCAAGGGGGCCGAATACTTTCGCAAGGCACTGTATATATATATATATACAGTACTTATTACCATGGTAAAAAGCTTAGAAATGCAACCATTATTTTACTGTGTGTATATATATATATATATATATATACACAGTAAAAAAAAAAAAAAGTATATATATACTCAGTAAAAAATTGGTTGCATATATATACAGTATATATATATATATATATATATACAAAATATACAGTAAAAAAATGTAGGTTGGATTTTTTTGCATTACATATATATATACAGTACCGCGCAAAAGTTTTAGGCAGGTGTGAAAAAATGCTGTAGACTAAGTATGCTTTCAAAAATATAAATAATAATAGTTTATTTTTATCAAAATGCAAAGTGATTGAATCAAATCAATATTTGTTGTTACGACCCTTTGCCTTCAAACCAGTATCAATTCTTAAAGGTACATTTGCACAAAGTCATAGGTAGGATCACAGTGAGGTGTTTGATCAACCAATTATACCAAACATGTGTTAATGATCATCAATGTCACAATTGGGTTGAAACACAGTCATGAAGAGAAAAAGATACAAATGTGCAGAAGCTTAAAACTGGATGAGGAACAAACTCTGCTTCCACACTGAGGTTGTGAAGACACTTGATGTCACAGGTCGTACACCATGACCGAGCACAGCAATAAGACACAAGGTAGTTCTACTGCGTCAGAAAGGTTTCTCCCAGACAAAGACTTCAAAGCTGGAGTTTCAAGATGTTCGAGCTCTTTTGAAGAAGCACAAAGAAACAATCGCAGACGCAGTGGTCGGCACGGAAACTAAGTGCAGCAGATGAAAGACGCATCGAGGCTCATATTTTATTATATTTATATCATCATCTTTATTTAAATGATTGTCAACATCATTTATATAATCATCATTAGGGTTTAAAATCATCAATATCAATATTTATATCATCGTCCTCATGATCTTCATCATCATCGTTTATATATTTTAATATTTATCATTATCATTATTAGAATCATCATATTTATTATCTTGATTATCTTCATCATTAGAATAATCATCGTTTTTATAATTATCATTATGATTTATCATCATCATCATTATCAACATTAATATTTATCTATCATCATCTTCATCATCAACATTAATATGTATCTATCATCATCTTCATGATCTTCATCATCATCATCATCAACATTAATATTTATCTATCATCATCTTCATCAACATGAATATTTATCTATCATCATCATCATGATCTTCATCATCCTGATCTTCATCAACATTAATATTTATCTATCATCAACCTCATGATCTTCATCATCATCATCATCATGATCTTCATCATCATCAACATTAATATTTATCTATCATCATCATCATCATCATCATCAACATTTATATTTATCTATCATTATCATCATCATCATCATCAACATTAATATTTATCTTACATCATCTTAATGATCTTCATCATCATCATCATCATTATCTTCATCAACATTAATATTTATCTATCATCATCCTCATGATCTTCATCATCATCTTCATAAACATTAATATTTATCTAACATCATCTTCATGATCATGATGATCTTCATCATCATCATCATCATTATCTTCATCAACATTAATATTTAACTAACATCATCCTCATGATCTTCATCATCCTCCTCACCAGCGAGCTCTTCATGTTCAATATTCAACCATAATGTCATGTCAGTCCAGAGTGAAGCAGATGTTTTCATGTGTTCCATGAAGTCGTAGTTTGTCTCAGTCGCACCTGATGATTTCACCTGAAACGTCACATGTCGTCGATCACTTTCTCCACTTGAACTTGAACATCAGCCGGTCGCGTCTTCAGCAGGATTTCCCGCTCGTTCTCCCGGCGAGACGATGTGAGGCTGATCCCAGCAGATCCTGTGACATAACAAAGGCTGACGGAGGCCATGTGGCGATGGTTACTGATCCTCCCTCCCTCGCCGCTCTATAAATACACTTGTTGTCCCGGCACCGTCCTCGCTGACTCGTGGGGAGGACACTTGTACACTTGTACACCTGTACACCTGTACACTTGTACACTTGTACACCTGTACACCTGTACACTTGTACACTTGTAC